>NW_006408963.1:43095-45611 GCF_000296735.1 Chrysochloris asiatica
GGAGAAAGATGAGGCGTTCTGCTCTCGTAAAGATTAACAGCCTCGGAAACCCTGTGTAGGGTCACTATGAGTCGGAACCGACTCATAACACGGCACATAACAACAACATTTTTAAAACAAGAGGTTTAAAAAAACAAAAAACACGGAGCACAGTTCTTCTCTGACATATACGAGGTCACCATTACTTGGTTGTTTGTTACCTTTGTAAAAGATTTCAACCACACCAGAAATATGGCACTGGTTCAAACCCACCAGCCACTCTGCAGAAACCTTATAAGGAACCAACTTAAAAGTACTTAAAAAGACCAGCAAGAAAAATAGGGAGAAAGATAGAAAAGTACTCCTGGTCCCTCTTCCAGCCCCACGCACCGCATTCCTTGCCTCCCTGGTAAGCACTGCCAATGATGAGCAGTGCAAACAGTACAAGGAGAGCCACACTCCACCGCTTGAGCTCCCAAGAGCACAGGGCATTTTCTCAAAGTCTCTTTGCCCTGGGGGTCGACTTACCTCAGAGAATCACTTGAGAAATCTACTAAAATCTGGTGAATTTTATGCTTTTCGAAGGTGAATTTTAAGACATGTGAATTTGATTTCAATTCTTAAAAAAATCCATAATGACTTCCAATAAATCAATTTAAAGCAAAAAGTAATAATATCTTTGCTTTAGTGTGGTGAGATTATGGGAGGTTTTCAATTCATTCAAAATGCTGTGATTTCATCTTCTAAGAGAGAACACTGTAATTCCATCCCATTTCTAATACGAGAGTCTCAGGAAGGGGCCAGCGCCTACCAGACCCTGCTCGGGGCTCCATGGCACTGGCAACGAGGGCAGTGTCCTGGACGACCAAGCCACTGAGCCACAGCAAGTGCTACAAGCATTTCCTTGCGTTCCCCCAAAGCTTCCTGACATTTCCAGGGTGCCATGACAGGAGCAATGCCTTCCTCGCGAACACCCGGGCAGCTCAGCTCAGCTAAAGAAAGGGCTTGCTTGCTGAAACCACTTCTCTGCTCCCTTTCCAGAAAGGGCCTTCCTCCAGACCCTGGGACCTCCCTGTCGTGTGAGATGACACATATCTCCCACACATTAGAAGCCTCCTTAGTGCCCTCATTCTTCCATATTTCATCTGTCACCAAGTTCCACCCATTTCTCTCCATCTCCACAGCTTCACCCAGTGGAGCCCACTCTAGCCTGAACCACTCGCTACATTAGCTTCTTCCCCAAAGTCAGGCCATTCCTATCTCTTCCTTCTCTTCAGACTTGCCAGGCAGGGGCTTGCCTTCCTTTGGGAAAGTAAACCCACCTCCTTCTAAGTGTCTCCCTGGCCCTACCTCACTAACCCCACACCTCCTGTTTCCAGTACCCATCGTACCCATCTCTGCTTTCCTGGTCCCTCTGCTGGGGATATGCTGACTTGCAGGTGGCTGATGCCCTCCCACCCTCAGCAGATGTGACAGTAGGTAAAACTAGCCACTGGGGGGAAAAAAAAAATCTCAGTGCCCTGGCTCCAACCTGCAATGGCAGGTATGCAGGGGAATTGAATACACCCTGCCCTGCCCTCCAACTCCCACCATAAGAAGACTGTGACTGATACCATCAGCCCTGTTCCTCCACTGGGGACCCCAAATGAGAAGATGTGTTGAATCTGCCTGAAAACTTCCCCAAAAACTGACGCCCAGGCTGGGGGAGTGGGGGGGGGGGCTGCAGTATGCAGTGGTTGGGTGACCAGGAAAGGTCCCAGTGGAGACATGTCTCCTTCCACACTAGGATGCAAACCTAGCTTCTCTGTGGGCCTTGAAGAGGTCCCATCCTACAGCTTGAGATTTCTGGTAAGTCTTAGGCCACGAGACAGAAGAGAAACTCTGCTTCTCCAGGGATGATGGTGGGGTGAAAGGAGAGCCAGGCCCAGGTCAGGGTGGCTGTGGCGGGGTGGGGACTGCTCTCTGAGCTAGGGCACCAGTAAGTGCTGTTAGAACAACAAAGAAAACAAAGATCTTGGCCCTGATGCAGGTGGGAGGGAGGTAGTCCGGCCAGGTCAGCACAGTCTCCTAGTTCCCATGGGAAACCTTGCAGGGAAAGTGAGTCTTGCCCCTGCCCCTGCCCCCGCCCCCACTTCACCCCACCCACACTGCTCTGAGCCCTGCTGCTGGAGTTCTGCCAGTAGGGCCTGGGGGGCTGTTGCCCTTCGAGGTTGAGCGCCCTACAGAGCAGGTACTGTGCTTGGCGCGCGAGTCAAGGAACACCCAGTGCAGCCAGAGGGAACAGCTGCCTGTGTGGGCCCAGCTGGTGAGGCTGGGGCCCAGGCTGGGAGGCAGAGGCCCGGAGCAGCCAGTGGGAGGCCATAGCCTGCCTGGGGCACCCCCAGCCCTGATCCGTATCCAGCTTGGTCCAGGCCTCCCCCACAAGGCCGGGGCCCGCCCTGGGACTATCTGGCAGGCTCTGGGGTAAGGTGGCCCCAGGCCTCTGCTGGACAAGCTCAGCCCTCAGCCCTGCAGAGGCTCCCTGCCCCCACTTGCCC
>NW_006408963.1:46921-68966 GCF_000296735.1 Chrysochloris asiatica
GTTGCTTTCAGTTTTGTTCGCTGTTAGGATTATGCAGGCACACCTCGCCTTCACAGAGACTGTGTTCTTTACAAATTGAGGTTTGTGGCATCATATTTCTAACCGCGTGTGAGCACTTCAGGTCTCTGAGTCCCATTTTGGTCACCCTCACGATGTTCCGGCATTTTCATCATGCTGTGACAGTCCAGGATATACATATCCCTTTGATATACACTGGAAGTCACCCCACAGTCTCCCAGAAGTCTGTCTATACCAGTGTCTACACAAGGCAGAGCTTAGCTTTTTTTCTGTAGCACAAATGATAGCTTTCTACCCATGTCCTTTAAGTGTTTCTTTTAACATGGTTTTAAATGGCTACAGTATATCTCTGTCATATGCAGTCAGATCAAATACAATTAATTGTTCTTTAACTTTTCCATTTAAGTATCTGTTTACTTTGAATATATTTTGCATTTCAAATAGTCTATTTGGGAAATGTCACTACAGGGTCAGAAACCAAGAACATCTTCAAAACTCTTGATGCATCGTCTCTGGCAGACATTTTGGTAAGACATTTCTATAGGCTTTCTTAACACCAGCAAATCAAAGTGGCTATTTCTTCTCACAAGTAACAAATGTAATCCTTCTATTTTCATTTCTATGGTGGCTAATTACACCTGGACTTATATTAATGGCTCTTTTTCCACCACTCGTCTGTCAGTTAGTCATACTACAATGGCTTATGTGTTACTGTGGTTCTGGAAGCTATGCCACTAGCATTTTACATACGAGCAGGGTCACCCATGGTGGACAGGTTTCAGCAGAGCTTCCAGAGGAAGACAGACTAGGGAGGAGAGGCAGAGTACTTCTGAAAGTTTGTTGTTGTTCCAACCCATAGCATCTCTATATAGAGTTTCTGAGGAGCAGCTGGTGACCTTGAGACACCAACCTTGCAGTTCAAACTGACTTTGCAGTCCAGCGCATTAACCCACAGGGCCACACCAGGACTCCCCTAAGGTTTAGCCACTGAAAACTTTATGACTAGTAGTGGAATACTGTCAGATAGAGTGCCAGCAAATGATCTCCTCAGGGTGCAAAAGAGCTGCCTCCTCAAAGTGGAGTTGACCATGATGACACGAATGGAGTAAAGCTTTAGGGACCTGCATTTACTGATAGGGCACAACTCAGAGTGATGAGAAACATCTATAATTGAAACATGGAATGTACGAAGTATGACTCCAGGAAAATTGGAAGTTGTCAAAACTAAAATGGACCACATGAACATCAATATCCTATGTATTAGTGAACTTAAATAGATTGGTATTGGCCATGTTGAATCAGACAGCATATGGTTTACTGTGCCGGGAAGGAACTGTATCACATCCTCACTTTGAGTTGTGTCCTATCAGTAAATGCAGGTCTCTAGAGCTTTACTCCGTTCATGTCATCATGGTCAACTCTACTTTGAGGATGCAGCTGTTTTGCAACCTGAGGAGATCATTTGAAACAAGTCCAGGGAAGCCAAAATATGACCTTGGATACATTCCATGTGAATGCAGAGACCATCTCAAGAGCAGATTTGACACATGAGACACTAATGATTGAAAACCGGGAGAGAGCCATAGGATGATATCAAAATCATCATACATGAAGAAAGCAAAAGGTCATGAAACAGACAGTAAAGAAGGAAAACCAAAATGGATGTCAGAAGAGACTGAATTTGCTCTGCAGCATAAATATGCTAAAGCAAATGAAAGACATGAGGAGGTAAAAGAGCTGTTGGGCAGCTCAAGAGACAAAGTCAAATATTATAAAGAAATATGCAAAGACCTGGAGTCAGAAAACCAAAAGGGAGGAACATGCTCAGCATTTCTCAAGCTGAAAGAATTGAAGAAAAAATTCAAGCATGGCCTTGCAATACTGTAAGATTCTATGGGCAAAATATTGCATGATGCAGAAAGCATCAGAAGATGATAGAAGTAATACACAGAGTCAGTGTACCAAAAAGAATGGGTGGGTACTCCACCATTGTAAGAAGTAGCACGTGACGAAGAACTGATGGTACTGAAGGAAGAAGTCTAGTCTGAACTGAAGAGATTGATGAACAAGGCTCCAGAAATTTACAAAATACAAATTGAGATCTTTCAACAAACTAATGCAGTCCTGAAAGTGCCCACTCAACTACCAGGCCAACCAACTGAAAGAGATGAATATTTGTGCTTATTCCAACGGAAGGTGAAAATTACTGAACACCATCATTAATATTGGATAAGAAAGACTGTAGAAGAATTGATGCATGTGAATTGTGGTGTTGGAGAAGAATGTTGGAGGTACCACGGACTGCCAGGAGAACAAACATGTGTGCGTGGAAAGGACAGTTGAGTGCTCCTTAGAAACCAGGGTGGTGAGACTTCGTCTCTCATACTTTGGACTAGTTATCAGGAGGGACCGGTCCCTGGAGAAGGACATCATGCTAGGTAAAATGGAGAGTCCGCAAAAAAGAAAAAGATCCCATCAAGATGGACTGGCACAGTGGCAGCAGCAGTAGGCTCAAACATAACAATGATTGCGAGGATGGCGTAGGACCAGGCAGGGTTTCGTTTTGTTGTACACAGACAGGATAGCTAGCAATGAGTTGGAACCAACTTGACAGCTCCTAACAACAACACCAAATCATTAATATCACATGCAAGTAAATTTTACTTAAGGCAAATCTATAATGGTTTTATAGATTTTTACTTAAGGGAACTGCCAGAAATTCAAACCAGATTCAAAAGAGGACATGGAACAAGGGATATCATTGCTGACGTCAGATGGATCTTGGCTGAAAGCAGAGATTACTAGAAAAAAGTTTACCCATGCTTTATTGACAACGCAAAGGCTCTTGACTGTGTGGATCTTAATAAATTATGAATAACCTTACAAAGAATGGGAATTCCAGGAAATGCAATTGTGCTCGTGTGAAACCTGTACATTAGACCAGGAGGCAGTTGTTCTAACAGAACAAGGGGATACTGTATGGTTTAAAATCTGGGAAGGTGTTCATAAGGGTGATTATATTCTTTCTCCAAACTATTCAACCTGAATGCTAAGACAATAATCTAAGGAGCCGAACTCTATAAAGAAGAATATGTCATCAGGATTGGAAGAAGACTAATTCTAGAGCTGGAGATGACACAACCTTGCTTACTAGAAGTGAAGAGGGCTTGAAATACGAGGAAGATTAAAGACTACAACCTTCAGTATGGATTACACCTCAGTGTGAAAGAAATAAAAATCCTCATAGCTGAACCAACAAGTAAACATCATAGTAAGTGGAGAAAAGACTGAAGTAATCAGGATTTTCATTTTACTTGGACCCACACTCAATACCCAGAAAAGCAGCGGCCACAAAATCAAACAACATATTACATTGGACAAATCTGCTACAAAAGACTTCTTTAAAGTATTAAAAAGGAAGATGTCACCTTAAGGACTAAGGTGCTACTGACTCAAGCCGGAGTCTTTTCAATCACTTTTTACTAACCCTGACCAGTTAATAAGGAAATAAAAAAAGAACTGATGCCTTTGAATAATGGTGCTGGCAAAGAATGTTGACTATGCCATGGACTGCCAACTGTTTCACAGAAGTATACGCAGAATGCTACTTAGAAGTGAGAAAGACCAGACTTTGTCTCTCATACTTTGGATATGTTATAGGAGGGTCCTATACTGAAAGTGCAGTGGACTGCCAAAAGAACCAATAGATCTGTTTTGGAAGAAATGCAGCCAGAGTGCTCCTTGGAGGCCAGGATGGCTAAGCTTCGTCTCTCCTACTTTGGGCATATTGTCTGGAGGGAACAGTCGCTGGAGAAGGATGTCATGCTGGGTAAGATGGAGGGTCAGAGAAAAAGAGGAAGACCCCCAACAAGATGGATCAGCCAGGTGGCATCATTGATGGCGTCAAGTGTGGCAGCGGTAGTGAGGTTGGCCCAAGATCAGACATTGTTTCATTCTGCTGTGCATGGGGTCACTATGAGTCGATTCTGACTCGATGGCACCTGACAACAACAACAATAGGAGGGTCCAGTCCCTGAAGAACGACATCATGCTTGGTAAAGTAGAAGGCCAGCAAGAAGAAGGAAGAGCATTGGTGAGCTGGATTGACACATTGGCTCCAACAATGGGCTCAAACATTGCAATGATTGTGAAGATGGTACAAGGTCAGTCAGTGTTTCCTTCTGTTGTACATAGGGTCATTATGACTCAGAACTGACCTGATGGCACCTTTATTGTTGTTAAGTGCCATTCAGTCGGTTCCAACTCATAGCAACCCTGTATAGGGTTTCCGAGGAGTGGCTAGTGGGTTTGAACCACCAACCTTGCTGTTTAAACTGACCTTGCAGCCCAGTACATTATTCTGCAGTACTACACCAGCACCTGATAACAATAATTTCTTTCAGTACTTTTAATCTCAGAATAAAGTCTTTCCCATCTAGAGAGCATGTAAGCATTAACCAGGATTTTAGTCTAATATTTAAAATTTACATTTAGCTCTTAATCCTTGTGACAAATATTTTGGTGTGTGGCATATGTTGATTTGTTCTTCCAAACAGCTCAGTGTTCTAGTCCCATGTTAAAACCACCCTTCCATAGAGCATCACATGATCTGCTTCTGATTCCCTAGTTTGTCTATTATCGTGCCAGAGAGACTTGATTACTCTCTAGTGTACACATCAATCCTACAGCACTAGTTCCAGTTGCTGTCAAGAGGGTCCTGACTATTGTTACCCTATATACTCCACAGAGGGTTCAGTGGAAGTTTTTTGGGGGGAAGAAGATCACCAGGACTTTCTTCTGAGGCACTTCTGCTTGGGCCTGAACCACCAACCTTTTAGACAGCAGGCAATAATGTTACTGCTGGCACCACCCAGGGATTCCATGTAACTGGTAGAAATGGGAACTCTTTACACCAAGTGAACAATGTGCATAAATTGATGGAAAATGGCTTTAAATCTGAAGCGTGTTCTTAGAAGAACCTTCAGTTTGCATGTTATCACTTTAAAAAACTTCTAGTTTGCGTTAATAAGCTGATTTCAGTCTTGCACCATACTTTGGCAAGAAAGTGCAGCCCCCACACATACCTCAGTGCTAGGACAGGCCCCCAAATCCCACCTAGAGACCCACAGCTCCTGATAACAGCATCTAATGACTTCAGGGTGACCACTGGGAAGCATGAAGCAACTGGGAACAAAGGGAGAGGGGGGTTAGGCACACAGGGGTGCTCACCTGAACTGCTCGATGAGGTCTGGTCCCTCAAAGGGGAGGTGGGCAGGACAAGAGTCTAGTCGCTGGTCCTCCTGGTCATCATAAAATAGGGCCCTGGGGGAAAAGGGAGGGGTCAAGAAATGGCCAAAAAAATAAAACTGATTTAAAAATAAATAAAATTCAAACTATTTTTGTCTTTTCAAAATTGGCAGGGGTTTCAATAACCAATGGAGCATGCTGGTACATGCTGGTAGGATCTGGTGAACTAAGTAGTCTCATGAACTACTAGAATAGTGATAACTGGGAAGCAGTTTGCCATATTGATCAAACACCTTGAAAAGGTTGGTCTGCTTTGACCGGGTAGTCTCTGTTCTGGGTTTATAATCAAAGAAAAGGACAGAACTACACAGAAAAAGGTCAGAACCAAGCTGTGCATCATTGTGCCAGCAATTATTGAGAGAAAATGCCCCACTCGCATCCTGCATCTAAATGATGAAATCCTCCACAGGCTTTGAAGATGAGGATTCAGAATTTGCAATGATGTATAAAAATGGGTGTGATGTAAAATTGAAATTATGCCAAAATACATGGTCTAATCTCAGTTTATAGCTATAATATGTAGTCACATATTATACACAGTCATATACACAAGCGTGAGAAAATACTGAAAAGTATTGCACCAAACATTAATAGTACTTTTTTTCTAGCAAGTGATTGTATCAGTGTCTTTATACTTTTCTGCATTTTAATTGTTCTTTTTCCTGCAACCAACACATTGTATTATTCTTGGGTGCCATTGAGTAGATTCTGCCTCATAGTGACCCAATAGCACAGAGCAGGACTGCCCCATAGGGCTTCTTAGGCTGTCATATTTATGGAAGTGGACTGCCAGGTCTTCTGTCCCGCAGAGAGCTGGTGGGTTCTAACCGTTCTACTTGTCTAATGAAAATAGACCCATAGTAAATAGCGTGGCAAGTGCACAAAGATGGAGTGTGAGGGCCTGGGAGCTTGGAGGTGCTTAGAATCATGAGAATGTGAAGACAAGCTCTTAAGTTATGACTAGTGGAACGTCCACAGCCACCAGAGAGGGTGAGTGTATGCGGACACCCATCTCTTTGCTGACGCAGACAAAACGGCAGGAGGTCAGAGTGGGTTAGCTCTCTGCATGCATGCTGGCAGGACTGCTCAGACAAGGGTGCGGATGGTGGGCTCTGGGGGAGTGGGATGGTAAGACATTTGGACTTCCTTCTTTATGTCTGTGCTGTTGCTTTTTCGTTGTGTTTTTCTTTTGGTATGTGTTTATTTTTATTTATCTATTTTACTTTCTAGAATAAGCATGTAGGATAAGAACCACACAAGGTCGGTGGCTCAAACCCACCAGCTGCTCCTATGAAACCCTATACAGGGTAGCTACTAGTGGAAACTAACTCAGTGGCACTTCACAAAAACAACAACAACCTTTGTAATAAAGCAAATTTTATCAAGTAAAAAAAAAAAAAAAAGTCTATTTGCTAAATCAGGGGTGGGGAACATCTGGCCCACGGGCCACCAAATCATTTGGTCTAGGTCTGGGTCTGGCCCTGCCAAGGCAACCACAGTACCTGCCATTACATTGTTGTTGTTAGATGCCATCAAGTGGGTATCCACTCATACCCAACTTATGCACAACAGAACGAAACACTGCCCAGTCCTGCGCCAACCTCACACTTGTTGCCACATTTTAGTCAATCACTGCTGCTACTGTGCCAATTCATTTCTTTGAGAGTTTTCCTCTTTTTTCCTGACCCTCCATCTTATCAAACATGATATCCTGTTCCAAGGACTGGTCCCTTCTAACAATCATTCCAAAATATGAGAGACGAAGTCTAGCCCTCCTGGCTTCCAAGAAACACTCTGGCTATACTTCTTTAAACACACATTGGTTTGTTCTTTTGGCAGTCCATGTTACTTTTAATATTCTCCTCTGACACCATAACTCAAATGCATCAATCCTTCTATGGGTCTTCCTTATTCACTGTCCAACTTTCACATGCATATGAGGTTATTGAAAAAACCATGGCTTTTGTCAGAGGCTCCTTAGTCCTCAAACTGACATCTTTACTCATCAACACTTTAAAGAGGTCTTGTGCAGCAAATTTGCCTAATGCAATGTCATGTGATTTCTTGACTGCTGCTTCCTTGAATGTTGATAGTTAATCCAAGAAGAATGAAGTCCTTGACAACTTCAATCTTTTCTCCACTGATAAGAATGCTGTTTATTGGTCCATTGGTGAGGATTTTTGTTTTCTTTACATTGAGGTGCTACCTATACCGAAGGTTGTGGTCTTTGATCTTCATCAATAAGTATTTTAAGACATTGTTGTTACTGTTAAGTGTTGTCGAGTCCATTTCCACCCATAGCAACCCTGTATAGTGTTTCCGAGGAGCAGCTGGTGAGCTTGAACTGTTGACCTTGCAGTTGAAACGGCTTTACAGTCTGCATCATTAACACACAGCGAGCGCCACATCAGGACTCTATTTTAAGATATTTGTTGTTGTTGTTGTTGTGAAGTGCCGTCGGTTCGGTTCCGACCCATAGTGACCCTGTATAGGGCTTCCGAGAAGCAGCTTGTGAACTTGAGCCACCGACCTTGCAGTTCAAACTGCTTTGCAGTCTGGCGCATTAACCCACAACGCCACACCAGGACTCCAGACATTAGGGCTGAGTTAATTAAATGTTTGACTAAATATAGCAAGCTAATTTTGAAGCTGATAATTGTATGGCCCGTGAATAATGTTATAGATTTTGGCAGAAAAAAAGTTCCTAGCCCCTGTATTAAATGAACAAATTTCTTTAAAAAACAATCAATAGTTCCCATTTTCTCCTCCCTTCCATCTCTTTCTTTGGAATACAGTTACCATTATCATATTTTGTGGAGTTTGTGCAAATATTATGCCCACACATATGACACTTATAAAAATAAGGTGCCCAGTGGTGTGTGTGTGTGGGGGGGTTGTAGGTTGTTAAAAAGCATAAAATTTGCATTATTTGTGTAGAAAATATGCTGTGCTTTTTACTGGTACACAAATGTCCTGTAAGGAAGATGCAATTGGGGATGTCTCATATATGAGGTGGCATCAAAAGATTTGTGGAAAGTGGAATTAAACAATAATGTAATTTTCCCATGAACCTTTGGAACTGTCCTCATCTGAGGACAGAGGCTAAATGTGGGTAGCTTTCAGGAGTCCTGGTGTGGCACTGTGGGTTAATGCGCTAGACTGCAAAGCTGTTTGAACTGCAAGGTCGGCGGTTGAAGCTCACCAGCTGCTCCCCGGAAACCCTATACAGGGTCACTACGGGCCGGAACCGACTCGTTGGCACTTAACAACAACAACAACCAGAGGTCCAAGCTGAGGATTCCCAAAACACTTCTTTTTCTCTTCAGAACTAGAATTGCAAACCCCAGTTCCATTCAGGGTCTCCAGATGGTCTGTTTCGACCCTTCCATTAGTTGGTCATTTATAAGTGTTGGCCATGGAGATGCGAAGTGAACAGGAAGCAGCTTAAGCTGCAAGAACCTGAAAGCGGACACTTGCTCCTTCACTGACCGGAAGGGCGCCAAGTCACCTGGACAGGAGCCTCGAGGTGCGCCTTGTCCTGGCTGGGAATCCCTGGATTTGGGGAAAGAAAGGAAACTTAGCTATTAATGCTGGGGGCACAAAGCTATCCGGGAGTTCAATTCCAATCATGTGATGTTCGGGGCTGGGGGAGAGGGCATTCCAGAAGACCCCACAGAATTTTACAAAGCATTGATCCACAGAGCCTGATAAGATATTCCAGAGGGGCTGTAGGAGGAGGTAGAGAGCTGTGTGCTTTTGCACCGCCACCAGGGTGGCCTCGGTTTAAAAGTCCTTCTTAAAGGAACATTTGTGACCTTTCTCAGCCTGCTTTCATATACCTGTCTGATCCCATCTCCTCCCACTCCTGCCTTCCTACAGTGGTCCTTGAACACATTATGCTATGTTATGTCTCCACGCTTTTGCTCTCCTCTTTAAACACATTCAAGTTCAAAGGCAAATGCCACCAGACCCTTAAACGCCCCCACCATCTCCTCAGGAAGTTAAAACATCGCGAAGTTCATCATTACATGCATAAGTAAAATAGGAGAGGAGGAATGATGAAAATTATATGCAAGTGGACAAAGACCAGAAGAAAATGCACCAATGGGAAATCAGTCAAGTAAAGTCTTAGTTATCTAATGCAGAAATACCACAAGCGGATGGCATCAACAGATGGATTTTTGTTCTCTGGCAGTTTAGGAGGCTCAAAGTCCAAATTCAGGGTGCTGGTTCCAGGAGAAGGCCTTTTCTGTCTGTTACTTCAGGGGCAAGGTCCTTGTTTCCTTTCAACACCTATGGCCCAGTGTCCCTTGGGAATCTCCATTGTCTTAGCATTAGTCTTCCACTGGGTTTAAGAAGTTCTCAATGGGGGACAGCAGTTTCTTTCTGCTCACTTCTCTCTCCTTTTATCTTTTCTGAGATAAAGGTGTGACCCAAACAAGGATGTGTCTTCCATAAGGTGGTGAAGGGTGGTGCCTTAGGTAAGGCAGCAATTACAGGGTGTGACTCAAAATATAGTACACCCTCGTGTGGCGCTGTGGGTTAATGAGCCAGACAGCAAAGTCGGCGGTTGAAGCTCACCAGCTGCTCCTTGGAAACCCTATACAGGGTCCCTATGGGTCGGAACCTACTCAACGGCACTTCACAACAACAATAATTCCACCTTATGAAGACCTGGTGTGATGCTGTGGGTTAAGGTGCCAGACTGCAAAGCTGTTTGAACTACAAGCTCGGTGGCTCAGGCTCACCAGCTGCTCCTCGGAAACCCTACACAGGGTCGCTATGGGTCGGAAAGGGAGCGCCAGTAGTGTAGTGGTTACGAATAAGGCTGCTAACCTCAGGGTCAGCAGTTTGAACCTACCAGCTGTTCTGCGGGAGAAAGATGAGACTTTCTGCTCCTGTAAAGATTTACAGCCTCAGAAACCCTGCACAGCTGGAAGCGACTCTACAGCCCATAACCACCACCATGGGTAGGAACCAACTCGACGGCACTCAACAACAACAACAATCCCGCCTTATAGGATTTGCAATACAGGATGGCTGCATCATTACGTAGCTATCAAACCACTGAGAATCATGGTAAACATCAGCCAAGTAGACAGATAACTTTTAGGGACAAAACCCAATCATGACGTCATACCCTTTGGTCCCCAAAATTCACACCGCATATGAAACACATTCAACCCATCATTTCATTTCAAAAGTTTTCAATCAATTCCAAGTCCAAAATCTCCTTCTGTTCCTCTTGGAACTTCGAGCATCTGCATCCGATAGAAACGAAGCACAGTCCAGAACAAAGCAAGCCATCCAATTGCAGCCATCTTCACCAGCCCACAGGGTCAAACATCTTTCTCTTCATCCAGTTGGGTTCTGGGCAACTCATCCCTAGCTGCCATGGACTAGCTCAACTGACACCACTAGCAGGCTCAGGAGTCAGCTTCTGGCCAATCAGCTAACTCTTTTCTTCCTCTCTCATCCTTAGCTTCCATTGGTATGTACCAATGGGTCCTGTCCAGACTCAGCCCATCTCTTCATTGCTGCACCTCCCCCACTCCTACTCATCAAGTGAACACGTCAGCTACTCACTGGCTCCCTTTAACTTCCAGTACTAGAAGGTTTGTTTCCTTAGTTATTTTTTTCTGGTAGGAACTGATTTTTCCTGCATCAATGCATTCTAAGGAAAGCCTTTTGCTTAAAATTCAAAAAGTCAAAATTCTTCCTCACCTGTGAAATCTAGAACACACGTTATCTGTTTCCAAAGCATAATGGTGAAACAAGCACACCGCAGACATTTCCATTACCCATTGGAGAAATTGGAGGGAATGAAGGGATGGCAGACCTCAAGCCACGTCCAGAACTCAGCAGAAGTATGTCACCAGCTAGGCAACAGCCCAGCCCTCCAGACTCTCAGGGCTGACCATGTTATTGAATTCTGGCTGGAGACCCCTCAGTCCTGACCTTTAGCTTTGAATCCCAGGCCCACTGGAAAGCCAAGTTTGATCCAGGAAACCCCATCCTTTGAACCCTCGAGTCCACTGCCCCACCCTTTGAAGCCAAGGCTGCTCTGCTTCCCATGTTCCTTCCAACAGGGCTGGCAATTTCCACTCCAGGGATGGTTCTTTTCTGTTCTCAAAGGACAACAGATGTCGCTCCTTCAGCCTGTCTCTTGCCTGTAAAATTCCAAGAGTCAGACACTGTTCTCTCCTTTTGTTTTTTCTCTATCACCTTTAGTCTGAGCTGATGGGCTTTATTTATGCTGTGGTAGTTGGTTAGATCCATCAGTCATAAACTTAATCTCTATAATAAAACTTTGTGTCACCATGTCCTTGATGAAAATTCTAGAATAACTGTCCTGAATTTGTGTAACAGACTTTTCCAAATATTTCAGTTTTGTTTTAATTTAGCACAGATCAAGTCATCTCTTTCCTCCCACATTTTACTGTAAGTGGCAAGGAAAAACCACACTGTCCCTTCAAGATCTTGCTTAGAATTTTACTCAGCCTACTTTTCGGGTTCATCACTTACACATTCTATGTCCCACCACACATTTGAACATGATTCCGACAAGTTCTTTGCAATTCATAAAAAGCATTGTCCTTCTGTGCTCACATCACCTGTTCATCACTTCCTTTTAAAGCTGCAGCAGACACATACTTAGGATCCTCATTTCTAGCAACATCCTAGAATGTTGCTGGTGCCATATGTACTCTCTAAGGTAAGAAATACTTTCTCTATAGCTTTCCTCACGCCCTTCTGAACCCTCACCAGAATTATTTGATATCGATACTTCTATCAAATCGCTTCAACTCAATCTAGGCTTCTACTATTTAAAAAATAAAACCCCAAAATACTTCCATTGAGTCCGTTTCAACTAGCAGTAATCCCACATAGGGGGCTTCCAGGGCTATTGGTGCTGTTAAGTGCTATCGAGTTGGTTCCTACTCATTGTAATCCTGTATGGGGTTTATGAGACCTGGCCAGTGGGTTTGAAACACCACCCTTGCGGTTAAACCCAACCTTGCGGTCCAGTGCTTATCCTACAGTGGCACACCAGGACTCATCCAAGAATGTTGTTGTTAGGTACTGTTGAGTCGGTACCGACTCATAGAAATCTTATGCATAGCAGTATGAAACACTGCCCGGTTCTGCACCAACCTCACAATCACTGCTACACTTGAGCCCACTGCTACTGCCACTGTGCCAATCTACTTCATTGGAGGTCTTCCTCTTCTTCACTGACCCTCCACTTTACCAACCATGATGTCCTTCTCCAGGGATTGATTCCTCCAGGTAATATGCCTGAGGTAGAAGAGACGAAGTCTGGCCATCTTCCATGTGTCCACAGCCATTGAGTTCATTCTAACTCATAGTTAGCCCTTGAGACAAAGGATACCTGCCCCCCAGGGTTCTGAGGCTGTCCATGTGTGTGGGAACAGACTGCCTCACCGTTCTATCATGTAGGGGCTGGTGGGACGTGCTTAACCCACTGCACCATTCGGACTCCTAAGTGGCTGACAGGGGCACTTCATCGTGCAGTTACTTGTTGTGTCACTATTTGTTACAGACCGCAGGTATTGGGGTGCTGAGGACCAGTGTCATGGACGAAAATTCCAGCATGTGGCCGCGCTCCGACCTGCTGGCCAGAGACCCTGTGGACCCAAGGAAGTAACCTCCGGACGTCCCGGGTCATTGGCTGTTACGATCTCACTGAGGGGCCAGCTCTGTATAATTCTCTTTAGTCCTATTAATTCACTCTATGCTTCGAACCCCTGTAATTGCAGCCTCTGAAAAAATGGTTTCTTAATGTGCCTCTCTCAATGTCTCCACTGTGTTAGCAGTGTGTAAGGTTCTAAGAACAAATCTCTCTGAGGAACAGACTCTGGCCACTGGGCAAACTCATCCAAACTGTTCTTTATCAAATTATTTAGTTATGTTTGATATTAACTTACTACATGAGCCCTTGATACCCATGGACAAATACTAAACTGCTCCTAAAGCCGAGACTGTAAAAAGTTCCAAAAACAAGTTTGCTAAGAAGCTCTGGAGACAAGTTTCCGGGGCTTTATCTAAAGAAAAATAAGTCAGCCTTCCGGGATAGCCTTCAGGTGCAAACCATTCAGCTAGGCGTCTTGCTTCCTCCTGCAAACCTGGCCCAGCCAGCAGACACAGCGGGACTCCTCCCAAACCTTTTCACCTTCCCCCATTCGAGATTAGGTGCTATAGGTATGTTAATTGGCCTGGAGAAACCGAGTTGCTGCCCTGGGATTTGAACCTGAAAAGTACCATATAGTAATTTGCTTGAATTTCTGGAAAATTAAGTATGTTAGATTATCAAGACAATTTGTGATGTATGTTCTAGAATTTGATTCCTGTAAATCATTGTGTTCTGTGTTGAACGATTAATCACATTTCACTTCTGTACCCCGTCTTAATAAACCCCGTCTTCCGTTGTGTAAAGCTCCTCCCCGAAATAAAACGGAGGCGCAGACCCAAGCCCGCATGCGTTACGGCTGGCATGCGAGGTGTTACAGCTGGCAAGGCATGCGTTAAGGTTTGCAGGGCGGTGCTTTACTGCCTGCAGGGGCCACGATGCCGGTAGTCCAGGGTCTGCCCACCAGTGTCGCATCCACTCTGGTTTTGGGGTGTCTTCTTGTCGCTCTCTTTGTGTCTTTGTGTGTATTCTTTCTCTGTCTCTGTCGCTGCCAGATCTCCCAACTTCATGAACCAAACCCCCATGTCGAGGCCGGTCCCCGACAACCATTTCATCCTGGTGTCTCCCCTACTCCCTATCCACTAGATTCCCAAGTTCCTTGCTACCCAGGGCGGAGTCTCTCACTTGGTGGAACAGAAATCTCTGCAGTCTAGGGAAGACCTCAAGGTCTGGTGAGGGATGCAGTGACGGGTGGAGAGAGAGGAGAGCCCATCCCAGCTGAACTGATGTTCCTGTTACTTGGGAGCCTGGCAGAAGGCTGTCCTGGGGGTCCCATCTTCCTTGGAGATTGGCCATCTG
This sequence comes from Chrysochloris asiatica, assembly GCF_000296735.1. NCBI lineage: Eukaryota > Metazoa > Chordata > Mammalia > Afrosoricida > Chrysochloridae > Chrysochloris > Chrysochloris asiatica. The sequence continues at coordinate 61,257 of NW_006408963.1, forward strand.
TGAAATGAAGGATGTGCTGTCAAGACCTTGGATAGAGCCACTCCAGGCCCAAGGCAGACAACATCTGCCCCTCAGAGAGCTGAGGAAGCCTTTCAGGAAGATATGGCGAATCAGCTTCCCCTCGGCCTTGCCCTCTTCTTCCGAGTTATTCTTTGGGCAGAATCCTGTGAAGGTGGTCCTGGGGGCAGAGAGGAATTGACCATGAGCTCTTCTGGCCCTGCCCTGCAGCATGTGCACATCTCCCCTGCGACACTGCAGTAACACCTGCCTTCCCTGCCATGCAGGCAGTGGAGTGCAAAGTGAGGGCAGAGGCCTGGAGGTGCTTGCTAAATGCAAGCCAGATTCAGGCAGTGATTAACAGCCAGGGTGGCAGAAATCCCCACCAGGCAGAGTCAGCACCAGGCAGAAAAGGACACTCTGAGGAAGGACGTGCTGTCCAACAGGATGGCCACGGAGCCATACATGGCAATGGGACACTTGAAATACAGCACGTCTCAATTAAGATGTAAAGGTCAACTGCACACTGGATTTTGAACACTCACCAGAAAAAGAACATGAAATCTCTCATTGATAACTTTTATGCTGATCATGGGTTGGAATGACAACACTTTAGGATACATTGGGTTAAAGCAGAGCTGGGGAACGTCAGGCCAGTGGGACGTATACGTCCCACAAAATCATTTGGTCTGGCCCTGCCAAGGCAACCACAGTCCCCAGCCATCGCATTAGCAATTAAGCACTTGACCAAATATAGCTCACTAATTTTGAGGTTGATAATTGTATGTGGCCCGCGAATTATATTATTAATTTTGGCATAAAAAGGGGTCCTTATCCCTGGGAGCTCAAAGGAGCTCTGGTAGCATAGTGGTTACAAATCAGGCTGCCAATCTCAAATTCAGCAGTTCGAAACTACCAGCGGTTCCGTGGGAGAAAGATGAGGCGCTCTACTCCTGCAAAGAGTTACAGCCTTGGAAACCCTGTGCAGGGTCACTATGAGTCGGAACCGACTCCACGGTACTTAACAACAACAACAAACAACATCCCTCGGAGCTCTGATAGCATAGTGATCGTGAATAGGGCTGCAAAACTCAAGGTCAGCAGTTTGAAACTATCAGCTGTTTCGTGGGAGAAAGATGAGGCTTTCTGCTCCCATAAAGATTTACAGCTTAGGAAACTCAGTACAGGGTCGTTATGAGTTGGGACGAACTCCATGGCACATAATCACCACCACCACCCCTGGGAGTCCTGCTGTGGCGCTGTGGGTTAATGTGCCAGACTGCAAAGCTATATAAACTGCAAGATCGGGGGTTCAAGCTCACCAGTCGCTCCTGGGAAACCCTATACAAGGTTGAGATGGGTCGGAACCGACTCGACAGCACTTAACAACAACACCCCTGGGTTAAAAAAAACAAAACATATTGCTAAAATTAAGGGCACCAGTTTACCTTGCTTGCCAAACAGCCACTGTTAAGAATGTGGTTGTTGGGTGCGGTCAGTTCATTTTGATTCATGGTGACCCTATAGAACAGAGTAGGACGGCCCCTCTGGGTTTCTGAGATGGTAAATCTCTAGGTGAAGGAGCCCTGGTGGTGCCACGGGTTAAGCATTGGGTTGCTAACTCCAAGGTCAGCGATTCAAAGTCACCAGCCACTCCATGGGAGAAAGATGAGGTTATCTTCTACTCTGTCATACATAGGGTCACTTCAGTCGGAGTTGACTCAGTTGTTTCTTGGTTTGGAATCTATACCGAAGCAGATTGCCAGATGTTTTCTTCTGTGGAACCACTAGTAGTTAAGCATGCATGTGACTAGCACTGTTTCTACTGGACAGGGCAGTCCTCGAGCGGGAATTGCCTGACACAACCCTATCAGTAGACCTGGCATTCCCAAGACAAAGATTGCCTTCCTCTCCTCCTGGACCAGGAGCCTGGGAGCACTCCATGCTGATCCTCCTTGTTTCCCTGCAGCCCAAGGATCGCACATCTCCGCTGGGCCTTCTGGTTTGGTTACTCCATGAGCTGCCTGTCATCCCATCTGAAGAATAGGCTCTCGTACCAGTCTTTTTGGACTCCAGCATTGGAGCAGAGGGGCTTCGTGCGGGCTGCAAGGTGGCAGTGGCAGTAACAGTGGGTGGGGGCTAGAGGGGGGGCACAGATCCCATGGTCCAAAGTCTCCTGTCAAGGAACCCAGCGGGGACAGCGAGGATAGTAGGAAGCAGATCACACCCGCAAGGGGTGCAATCAGCCCACTAGCCCATGTCCCTACAGCCCCTTCAGCATGCCAGCCCTCCTGCCAGCTATCGCCCGCACCAGGGCACAGCTGTCATCACGGCAGTATGGGCTCCAGGGGCGCCCAGTCTGTCTACAACAGCTGAACCCCCTTCAGGGGTCCTACAACAGAGCAGAGAGCCGCTGTGCCGGCCACGGATCTGCACAGCCCATGCGCTCCAAGATCGCCACCACAGCCAAGGCCACAGCCACCACAGGATCCTCTGGGGCTTTGGACGCATTTCCGGGTTGCTGCCTACTTACTTGCTCACCAAAGCTCCCCCTCATGCACTCCTTGGAAAGGCTTAAGGGCCACCCATGTCCCCAAAGTGCCCAGAGGGCACCTGAGCCCCTCCCAGATAATCCTGGGAGTTGTAGTCCGCAAACCCTGGACCTGCCTCTCCCCTTGGCCTTGACTGGCGCGGCAGGGATGCAAAACTCTCTGATGAGGGCTTGGAGACCAGGCTAAGTCTCATGCCACATGGAGGCCATCCAGGGCTGAATGTCCTCCATAGGGCCAGGCATAGAACACGGAGCAGGGATCAAGGATCTAGGAAGCTATGGGAAAGGGTATCCAATCCCAAAGCCATAGCAACAAGAGTGGGGGGTCTGGGTAGGGAAACTTCTGGAGGGGGCAATGCCTGGGAAAAGAACCTAAGCAGTTTGGGGACCATCGGCCACCTTCAAGGGCCAAAGCACTGCCTCAGCATTTGTCTTAAGGACCAAACCTTTTTGACAAGACAAAGGTGAGGGCATCTGGATGACACAGAACAGCTATCCCACAGCAAAACTTCCATCCAATCCAGCTCAGAGGTCTATTGATTTGAAGCGGAGGAGGCTTCATTCAATAAGTTCATGGAAATTTTCCATTATTGTTGCATTCCATTTTGCTAGAACTTCCTGATATCCTCCTCCTATCTTTCAAATCTGTTTATTTCTATCCATAGCCATCTCCACCACCATGGATTGCATCTCAATGTAAAGAAAACAAAAATCCTCACCACTGGACCAATAAACAATATTATTATCGATGGAGAGAAGATTGAAGTTGTCAAGGACTTCATTCTTCTCGGATCAACTATCAACACTCATGGAAATAGCAGTCAAGAAATCAAACGATGTATTGCATTAGGCAAATCTGCTGCACAAGACCTCTTTAAAGTGTCTAAGAGCAAAGACGTCAGCTTGAGGACTAAGGTGCACCTGACCCAAGCCGTGGTATTTTCAGTAACTTCATATGCATGCGAAAGCTGGACAGTAAATAAGGAAGACCGGAGAAGAATTGATGCTTTCGTGTTATTTATAGTGTTGGAAAATAATGAAAGTGCCATGGCCTGCCAAAAGAACCAACAGATCTCTGTTGGAAGAAGTGCAGCCAGAGTGCTCCTTGGAGGCCAGGATGGCCAAACTTCATCTCTCATACTTCGGACATATTGTCAGGAAGGACTAGTCACTGGAGAAGGAGATCATGTTTGGTAAGGTGGAGGGTCAGAGAAAAAGAGGAAGACTCCCAGAGAGATGGATTGGCCAAGTGGCAGCATCAATGGGCTCAAGCGTGGCCACAATTGTGAGGTTGGCCCAGGATCGGGCAGTGTTTTGTTCTGCTGTGCATAGGGTCGCTGTGAGTCGGTACCGACTCGATGACACCTAACAACAACAACAACCATAGTCCAAGCCAGGGGTCTTCAAAAATGGGGTTCATGCACAGGTACTCCTAAGCATCCTGTCCGGGGGTACTTCAGCTTAGACTTGACCACATGGCCACACTGCCTCCGACCCATACTCCCAGCCCTGGTTCGTGCTCAGATCCAGCTGACCTCTCACAGAAGAAAGACAAGTCCAGAGTCATCTGAAATGGTACCGAAGATAGATTCGTTCCAAATCTGAAAGCCCACAGGGCTGGGGGAAAAGAAGTGTGTTTGGGGTGAGGGGCATGGAATTAATATTGTGTCATTTGGAAGCCTTCAGAAATTAACGAAGCCCTGTTATGCACAGCGTTTCCATGAGTTGGTACCAATTTGATGGCACCTTACAACATGTGATAGCATTACTTTCCAGAAAACGAGACTGTCATAAATGTTATTTAATCAAATCCCACAATCTAATATAATCTGACCTCAATTCTATAATCATATGAAAAGTTTTATAGGAAATGGGAGTTTATTACCCAGTTTGTTGTTGTTGTTGTTAAGTGCTGTTGAGTAGGTTACCACTCATAGGGATCCTGTATAGACTTTCTGAGGAGTGATTGGTGAGATAGAACTCCTAACCTTGTGGTTCAAACGGACTTTGCAGTCCAGTGCATTAACCAGTAACACCACACCAGGACTCCATTACCTCATTAGAAAGATCAATGTAATACAAAATTTCCATGATTCCCCAACATTATTCATCACTGTAGCAATCACAAATGTGAGTAAGCAGAAGAACCTGATTTTAAAATGTAATTCAGGAAGCCAACTAGGCAAGCAAATAAACTGAAAAATCGTCTACTTACAAAAAAGGTATTAAGATGCCTATTCCTAATATAGAGCTCTGGTAGCATAGTGGTTACGAATTGGACTGCTTACCTCAGGGTTAGCAGTTCGAAACTACCAGCTGTTCTGCAGGAGAAAGATGAGGCTTTCTGCTCCCGAAAAGATTTACGGCCTCTGAAACCCTGTGTAGGGTCGCTATGAGTCGGAACCAACTCCACGGCACATAACAACAACAACAACAACAATTCTTAATATAAATGAAACTTTCATTACAGAAATAATTGACAGAACACAGGGTAGGTCAATGTGACGAATTTGAGAACTGTGAAGAATGATCGCTCTTCTCATGGCAGCTAATGGAATGGATAGGAGACTAATTCAGAGTTCACTATGGTCTGCTCCATGGTCTCAGCCTTTGTCAATTACAGGTTGTCCTTGATGGCTGAAGTTTGGTTTGTTTCTCTTTTTCTCTCAGACCTACTGTCCCTCCCACCTCTCAGATGTCCTTAGTCATCTGAAATGGTACCAAAATGGTACTAAGAAAAAAATATAAAAGATTAATGAACCCCGGTCGACCTGGAGATGAGATAGAGAAGAGGAAGGGCTGGTTGGTGTGAAGTATCCTGAGACTTGGGGAATATTGAGCTCATGAACAAGGACATAACCACGATGGGCTAGAGCTGAGAGTGAAGCGTCAAGCAGATATGAAGTGAGGGGAAACACACAAGAACACACAAACTTGAAGATTTTTGACCTAGCTTCGATGGCCGGATGATCAGAACTCAACTAGAGGAAGATAAAATATATTTGAAACAGGAAATAAGTGTAATTGCTACAATTTGATGAACTTGACCTATACTTATGGATGTAGTACCTCAAAATACTAACCGAGAAGGAAGGAGTCATCACATCAAGGATCAATCCTATCTCTTCTGTATACAGGGGTGACAGGGACGGGCAACTTAGACACTGGCTACCTAAAATGAGGGCTATAAAGACACGAAGAGACTAGCTTACAAGTTTTCAAGAGGGAGTTTAGTTTAAGAGTGTGTGGCAGAAGATAGAACCCCCACTGAATAGTTTTCATCTGGTCTAGACAGGTCTGGTAAAAGGAGATGGGGATAAGATTCTTATGATTCAATAGTGAGTTATTATTATCATGACTAATTGTGACTGTTATAACTGTAAAGGTAAAAGTTTTGTAACAAAAAGGGGGGAGTTCTTAATCTTGCAGTCCAGGAACAGAGGATGCTAGGACCATCAAGGGAGAAGAGCATGAGTGGAATGTGGGACCATAGAAGCAGTGACACCAGAGATGGGGACATGGAGAGTTAGAGTAGCTGAGGACTCCAGAGTCATGGAAAGAGAAAGGCTGTGTGCTTGCAACCAAGACACAGGCTTGCAGAATGTACCTTTGGTTGTTTAAATTATTATATATTACTGAGTGGTTTTGTGTACAGCCAAAAAAAAAAAAGAGGGAATAGAAGCAAATATTGTTAATAATAACGCACAGAAGGGATTGCAATCATTGCAATGAAACAAAATACGATAGGATGAGTGTAAAATCGATGTTCTCCCATGTAAACTATCATTCAATTCACAATAAAAACTTTTTAAAACTATTTTAAATTTGATTAATACTTAATAAGATAATGAAGATAAAGCCATTCGGAAAAACACAGATTGCATTTCAAATAAATGATGGACTAAATAATCAGTGTTTGTAAACAGAAACCAAAACCATTCATGAGATTACAAGAGACAGCTCATGTATCCTCTCTGCAAGAAACCAAAGAGCTGTGCTTCAAACACACCCAACAGTTCCCCAGAATCCCTGAAAGATTATAGTGGGAAAACAACAACAACAAAAAAACCCCTATGGAGCAGTTCTAATCTGTAACACATTGTTGTTGTTGTTGATAAGTGCCATCAAGTCGGTTCCAAATCAAAGAGACCACGTAAACAGGTTTACAAGGAGAAGCTGGTGAATTTGAACCACTGACCTTGCAGTTCAAACTCACCTTACGGTACAGTGTGTTATCCTCCAGCTCCACAGTGCTTGTGATTGCTGTTAAGTGCCATCGAGTTGGTTCCGAATCATAGTGACCCTGTGCAGGGAGCGACTGGTGAGTTTGAACCATTGACCTTGCAGTTCAAACTGTCTTGGCCATCAGAATCAACTGGAGAACAACAGATTGAGTTTTTGCTTTGGTTAGCTCTGATTCACCCAGCCCAGAAGGAGCCCCAGTAAAGGGTGTCTCTCTAGAGGCTGTTCTAGCCCTAAGAGAACCAGCTGTGCCTGTGAGGATGGAGGAGGGCAGGTCTGGAAGCCAGAGCTGCCCTGGCTATCCAGGACCCCATGGAGGCTGAGGGTTGAGCAGCAGGAGCCTGGAGGCTGAGGACCAGGAGATAGAGCAGTGGGAAGCTGGGGCTGTTGAGCAGTCAGAACAAACAGGAACACCCTGCATCTTGAAGCACTGACCAAGTGCTCTCCCACGGAACAGCTGGGAGTTTCAAACTGCTGACCACTACTCTACCAGAGCTCCTTTGCTACAGGATAGGCATATGATTAACTCTAAGAAACCCCACACACATTTTCAAAGGGGAGTTACAATTCCCGGGCCCACTGCACCAAAAAGCCCTGAGGAAGCCAGGTTCTTGGCTCCTCTGCCTTGTGCTTAGCTCCAGGCTGCCTCTGGCTCTCCTTTTGAGGTTCATTTGCATTTCCATGACTGCTAAGGATATGGAGCACTTCGCCCCCCCAGCCTCCCTCGGAGCTGAGTAGTCTTCTCTCCAGCTTCCTTAGTAAAGTACTTGCTAACAGCTTCGGAACTGGGGTCCTTGTTTGTGTTTTTATTTTTCTTTGGTGAAATATACATCATATACATTTTGCCATTGAAATCATGTTAACTGTACAATTCAGTGCCATGGATTAAATGCACGGTGTTGTGCAACTGCAACCACCAT
>NW_006408963.1:72101-80813 GCF_000296735.1 Chrysochloris asiatica
TTCACTCAAGTCTGCACCTCTGTGGGTGTGTGGTGGGGAGGTGGGGGCGCCAAGGGCATGTGTGTGCGGTGGGCGCCCAAGTGGGTAAGTGCCACTGAACCCCACCTCTGCTCGCCTGGCTTGGTGAAGAGAGCACTCGTGGGTGGGGACTGCGAGGGAGGGAAGGTAACAGGGGCTAGGGGGTCCCAGGGCCCCCCAGCTGGACCTCCACCACCTAGAGCACAGTGCTGGCCAGCGCCCCCTAGCAGGGCACCTCTGGGTTGGGCCACCTGTGCACGCCTGCGCTCCAGAGCACTTCCTGGGCTGCAGGGCTGGAAAGACTGGTGGTGGTGGTGGTGGTGGGGGGTATTGGGAGGGGCCCTGGTGAGCCAGCGCCCCCTAGAGGGCGGGGCTGTCTGGGGCGCGGGCGCCTGAGGCAGCTGTGAGCCTCGTGACCCGCGCGCGAGCCAATGGCCCAGCGGTCTCCAGGGCAACGTGGGGGTCCGCGCTCTGCCTTCGCAGACGCTGCCGTGACCCCGCCCCCCGTCCGCACTGCAGACGCAGCGAGGAGCAGGCGCGGGGATCTCATACCACACTGGGAACGGCCCGGAGCCCAGAGGCTTGCAGGGCAGACAGAGAGAGAGACGCGCGGGGACCCCAGGCAGCAGCAACCCGATCGTGCCAGCCCCGCTTTCCTTCTGTCGAGAAGGCGGCGGCCGGGACAAGGTACCCAAAGGACGGAGCCGGGGGGTGGGGGGACGGTGGGAGGGGGAGGAGGCTCCTGCCCCCGGGGAAGTCGGCGGCCGCGCGGGGCGGGACTGGGGAGGGGGGCAGGGAGGGCCCGGCGCAGCACTGACCTGTTCTGGCGCTCGCGTTCCCAGGCCTGCTCCGCGCCGGGACCCGAGCCGCACCGGGCGCCATGGCGGTGGCGATGCTGCGCGACTGGTGCCGGTGGATGGGCGTGAGCCCGCGTCGGGGCCTGCTGGTGGTGGGCATCCCCGAGGAGTGCGAGGATGCCGAGGTGCACGAGGCCCTGGAGGCTGCGCTGTGGCCGCTGGGCCGCTTCTCAGTGCTCGGCCGGGTGTTCCGCGAGGAGGAGAACGCCGCCGCGGCCCTGGTGGAGCTAGCGCAGGATGTGGACCACGCGCAGGTGCCCCGTGAGATCCAGGGCAGCGGGGGTCCGTGGCGCGTGGTGTGCGTGCCCCGCTGCTCTGGCGAGGAGGTTCTGGGCCGCGTGTTCCACTTCCTGGAGCAGCAGGGCCAGACGGTGGAGAGCGTGGCGGGCGCCCTGGGGCTGGGGCTGCGGCGCTTGCGTTGGCTGCGCTCGGTCACCCAGGCGGTCCAGCCCTGGGTGGAGACCGTGCGCTACCAGCCGCTGGGCATCTTCTCCGGGCGCCAGGAGCCGGGCCCCGGCGAGGAGCCCTTCCAGGCCTGGCTGGACCACGCCAGCGACATGCTGCAGGTGTGGCAGGCGGTCTCTGAGAGGGAAAGGCGGCGGCGGCTGCTCGAGGGCCTGCGCGGCACCGCCCTGCAGCTGGTGCACGGGCTCCTGGCCGAGAACCCCGCGCGTTCCGCGCAGGAGTGCCTGGACGCCCTGGTCCAGGTGTTTGGGGATACCGACTCCGAGGCGGCCACGCGGCTGAGGTGTCTGACGGCTCAGCAGAGGCGGGGCGAGCGCTTGTCGGCCTTCGTGCTGCGGCTCGAGGTCCTGCTGCAGAAAGCCATGGAGAAGGGGGCCCTGGCCAGAGCCTCGGTCGACCACTTGCGCCTGAGGCAGGTGCTCACCAAGGCCACTCTCATCGAGCCTCTGGACGAGGCGCTGCGCAAGCTCAGATTGGTCGGGAGGGCGCCCAGTTTCCTGGAGATGCTGGGACTGGTCCGCGAGTCCGAGTCGTGGGAGGCCACTCTATTCAGGAATGAGAGGGCCCAGGTAGAGGAAGGGGCTGGGGCTGGGGCTGGGGGGCTGGCGGAGGCCAGGGCCAACCACGGGGCAGAAGGTGACAAGGCGGCTGTGATGGTGGCAGGGGAGGGCAGTGGCCAGGCCTCTGCCCCTGTCCTTGCCGCTGCTAGCACAGGGCAGGCGGGCTCTGCAGAGGCGCTCCGGGCCGGGGTGGGCAGTTCCCCAGCCCAGGTGGGCAGCGCTCCTGGGGCCGGCCCGGGAGGCTCAGGCTGTGGGCCCGAGGGCCTCGCCCAGGCAGGAGAACCGGAAGCCATGGAGGCGGAGGAGGCCGCGGAGCCCCACAACGACGACGACGAGGAGCGGCTCCAGCCCATCCTGGAGGAGTCTGAGAACGAGGGCGAGGCAGGCGAGCTGAGCCTGCCCGAGTCCTTCGAGTCCACCTCAGACCAGTAGGCCCCAGGGCCGCATCGGGGCCCGGGGAAGGGCCTGCCAGCCCCCTCCGGGCCCGCCCCCTCCCTCTCAGCCCTTCTGAGGGGCCCCATCCCATCGCGGCCCCACCACGCAGTGCCACCACGCCTGCTTGCCCAGGGGCACCCAGACCAGGGCCACCTGGAGACACGGCCTCCATGCCCCCTTCCCTCTTCGTCGTCGTCCACTGGGTAGGGGCCTCGACGCCCGCTTGTCCCAAGTAGACTGCAGCCAACTGTTGCTTCTTGCTGTGGAGGTGTGCCTTCTCATGGGAGCCGTTCCTCCCCGGAGACCCCAGCCCAGCCCCGGAAGACGGCGGACACGGGAGTGACCACCCTCACCCTTAGCGCTACCTACCGCCTGAAGGAAGAAGGATGGACCTGGAGGGCTGAGGGGGTCCACGAAGGGACTGTGCTTGAAACTCCACCCCTGCTGCTGTTGGCGACTCCGTTTCCTTGACTTGGTGCCGAGTGCCCAGCGGCGTGTTTTCCAGTGTTCTTCTGTGGCTGTTCCCTAGGCCCACGGGGCAGGGGCTCGCTCCAGGGGCTGGGGCTGGACTGTGCTGAGGTCCCCCGAAGCCAACCGATGTTTCCAGAATCTGTTGTCCCCTGGGAGGCGGGCCCTGGGGCAGAGGGAGGGCCCGCTGTGAGGGTGGCAGAGGCTCCTGGTTAGGGACCCCTGGGGGTGGTTGCAGCCCCCTTTCTGTTCGGATTCATTTCCCTTCAACAGTTCCAGTTCATGTTCATGTTTCTCTTCAATAAATCTCATTGAGTGTTTTCTACTGTGGTTCTCACGTGGGACGCCCTTGTGGGATCGGGGCTGGGTACCCTGACCCTGGAGTCTGCATTGGGGTGTGATGGGAGTAAGGTCTGTGAAATGCTGTGGGATCCCCTAGGCTGGAAGGAGGGATGGAGGGGTGCGTTGTGCTCTTTGTGTCCCTAAGGCCCTTGGGCAGTCCCGACCCTCACCCCCAAACAGTTGTGTAAGAGGGTTGGGGTGGGGGACGAGAGCAGGCAGGAGCTGAGGGGCGCTGATGTCAGTCGCTGGGCTTTGGTGCCACAGGGCCTCCCAGAGCAGGCCACTGAGGCACCTGTGGCCTCCAGGGCTGCAGAGACTGGAGACCAGCAGGCCTGAGAGGAGGCTCATGCGGATGTGAGGGCAGGGCAGATACTGACCGTGCCGGGAGCTCCAAGCAGGGCTGCTGAGTTCTCAGAGGGACACCCACGCGCCAGCCCACTCCACTGTGGACCGTCTCCACCTGCCAGCCCATTGATGGCAAGCGCCTGTCTAGTCGCCTAGGGAGGTTTGGGCACCTGCAGAGAGGGCTGTGTGACAGGCTGGCCCAGGGGTGGGACTGGTCAAGCTCCCCCATTGCTTCACCCTCTCCCGCAGCATGGGGGATGAAATGCCAGTGCGGCCCGTCCAGCCTCGAGGGACACATGATGCCGCTCCATAGTCTTGGAGGCTCAGCTGCCCACTCCCTCTGGGCATTCGGCTCTCACCCCACGTGACCAGCGAAGCCTCAGCAGATAAGGGCCTTCCCGCCCAGTGGCTTTGTCATTGTTTTTATTGCACTTTCTTCAACTGGGCCTTGTCCTCCCGCCATGTTTTCTTCTCATCTGTCCTTACCAGAACGGGCGATCACGCTCACCAATGTACATACAACGCAGAGTGCAAACTCATGTCTACCACGTGTATTTCAGAGGAAAGCTACGCCCCTTAGGATTTTCATGGGCTGTGATCACCAGGCTCTTCTTCCTAGTCACCTCGGGGAACATTCACACTGCCGCCCTTTAGGTTAGTAGTTGAGCACTTAACCGTTTGAGCCACTGGAGGAGGGTTGTGCCCCCTCAGGTGAGTGGGCTTGCATTTCCTAACTTCCAGGAGTGAGGCTGCTGGATGAGAGGGCATGCTTGGGATGAACTCAGTCTCAGTGGTGACGGGTGTGCTTCGGTTTAAACCAAGAGTGGCCATGTTTTCTGGCAGCCGTTTGCCATGGAAATGTCTTAATGGTCAAGCTCTTTCTTGGCTGCTCTGGGAAAGGCGGCTGGTCTGAACCCACCCGGTGGAGCTGCTGAAGAAAGACCTGGCTATCAGCTCCCGAAAGGATTGCAGCCCGGAAAGCCCTATGGGGCACTGCAACTGTCCCATGGGGTTGCTGAGTCGGAATCAACTTGTCCGCACTCAACAACTGGGCAGTTCCATGATGGAGATCTTCCCTTTCATTTCACGCAGTAGACCCAGGTTCGGTTATTGGCCAGTCATGTTAATGATTACACCATTAATCTGTCAGCGGAGACTTCTTGCGTATTGCTGTTTCAATATAGCCTCCTGATTAAGACGAAGTAACACAACAGGTCTAACAATCTACACCTGAAATTCAGCGACTGAGAACCCTATGAATTATAACAGTGCGATCCGAAACCAGTCATTGTAATTGTACAAGATCGGGAAACAGTTTCATTGTGCATAGAGTCTACAGTTCCACTGGACTGCTAGTTGTAAGGTCAACAGTTCAAACCCACCAGCCACTCCTCAGAAACTCTCTGCAGTGTTGCTATGAGTTTGAACTGACTTGATGGCCCTTAGCCACAAATAGCACTGAGGAAGCAACTGATAAAGACAAATGTTTATTGGTTTTGTGTAGTCTTACATATCTGTTGAGAGAGCCATTCACATTCTTCACCAAAATCTTTAAATTAAACCAAGAGTCAGGGTTGCAATGTACGACTCGAATGCAAGGTTCGTGAGTAACCTGGTGAATTTGAAATCATTCCTAAACTGGCACATCTTTTGAGTTATACATCCAAATTTTGTTTACATTAATCATCAAACAATAGATAAAGACCATTGAAGACACTCTCATATAACGTGCACCAGTCAGTTTCCAATGGTCACGTTCTATGTTGGTGATAGTTGTGGGGATTTCAGTGAGAACCAGCCCCCTGCATTTAGGGCCCCTGGTGCGTTGAGTGTTCATCATTTGGGCTTCTGAGTGAAAAGTCTGCGGTTTGAATCCACCATCCGCTCCGAAGAAGCAAGGTGAGGCTGTCCGTTCCTATAAAGTTTGGTAGCCTCGGCAAACCTGTGAAGCAGTTCTACTCTGCCCTCTGGATATGTATGAGTCGGAAGCATCTCCATGGCAAGGAGTTTACATTTGGTTACCCGGAGTTTGGAATTGTAGCCTGTGGTGTCGCAGCGCCGTAGGAGCAGCACTGGCCTGTGTGTGAACCACAAGGTCAGCTGTCCAAGTCACCAGCTGCTCCTCATGTGCCGTGGAGTCGGTTCCGACTCACAGCGACCCCGTATGGGGGTTTCCGAGGCTGTAAATCTTCACGGGAGCAGAAAGCCTCATCTTTCTCCCGCGGAACAGCTGGTAGCTTCGAACTGCTGACCGTGACATTAGCAGCCTGATTCGTATATAACCACTACGATACCAAGAGCTCCTTAGGCAGGGTCGCTATAAGTCGGAACAGACTCGACGGCACTCAACCACAAACAACGGACAACTGTGAGAAAATAAATTTCTGTTTGCCGTAGCCACCCATTTGTGAACTTTCTGCTATAGCGACAATAGGGAACTGAGACAGAATCTGGTACCTGAGACAGGGTGCTGATCTAACCGAAAATGAGGAGATGGCTTTGCAATTGGGGAATAGGTGGAGGCTAGAAAAGTTTTTAAGGTGCCTTGCTATGGGTCGGAACCGCCTCGACAGCACTCAACAACAACAACAACAAGTAGTTAAAAAAAAACAAAACATGAATGATGTTCTGGTTTGGTGCTATAGGATACGCTCTGGACTGCAAGGTCGGTTGGAACCACAAGTTCGGCGGTTCAAACCCACCAGCCGCTCCTCAGAAACCCTATACAAGGTCGCTAATGGACAGAGTCGACTCGACGGTACTTAACAACAGTAAGTAGGAAAAACAATGCTCTAGAATCAGCACTGGGCTGTGAACCACAAGGTTGACAGTTCAAACCTACTAGCTGGTCTTTGAAAACCCTATGCAGAGTTGCTGTGACTCAGAACTGACTTAAGGGCACTTAACAAGAACAACAAGTAGTAAAACAGGAAATGCAGCGGCTTGTAGGGTAAGCGCTGGACTTAGGATCACAGGGTCAATTCTATGTGTACAGCAGCAGTTGCTTCTTTGGAAAAATATGAGGCTTTCTGCTGCTGCAGAGATTTAAAACCTTAGAAACCTCCTACAGGGTTACTGTGAGTCAGGACCGATCGACGGCATTTATCAACTACAAGGTAGTAAAAGAAGGAGCCCTGGGACTGCTGCGGGTTAAGCATTGGGCTGCTAACCGCAGTGTGGGTGGTTCAACTCCAGCAACAGCTCCAAGAGAGAAAGATGAGGCTGTCTGCTCCTAGGAAGATTTAGTGTTGGAAAGCCTATGGAGCACTTGTCTTCTGTACTAGATGGTGGTTATGAGTGGGGGCCGACTCGACGACAGTGGGTTAAGCTGATAGTAAAAAGCCTCGATTGCCTGGAAAAGACAACTGGTAAAATGATGAATGTCGAAGGCAATTCTGGTGAGGGCTCTGAAGGAAGTAAGGCAAGCCAGAGAGAATACAGATGGTCGCAGCCACAGAACGTTGCTAGATCTGTGGATATTAAAGGTGCTACTGGGGAGGCTTTAAAGGAAATGATGAGCATGTGATTGGACATTGGAGGGATACATTTTATTGTGATTTAGGTGAAGGTTTACAGAGCAAATCAGTTTCCCTTTCAACAATTTATACATGTTTTATGTCAGAGATTGCAATCCCCACCTTGTAACATCAGTTATCCTACATCCTTCCTGTGCTTCCTGGTTCTATTTGTCCATTTTCACTAACTAGTCTGAGCCTTGCCCTCAGATAAATGCTGTCCTTTTCATCTCAAGGGATTGATTATTCTGAGTGAGCACCTCCCTATTGTCTGATTGAAACTTAAGCAATCATGAGGCACTCCTTTCCAGGCCATAGTTTCTCTCGGACCTGTAACCTTGCTCTTTTTCATAACTTTGAGTTTTGTTCCACATTTTGCTCCCATTCATTCCAGGACTTTCTATATGGTCCTTTTCAAAACAGTTGGTAGTAGTAGCTTGGCACCATCTACTTCTTCTGATCTCAGTATCATGGAGGCTGGGGTTTGCTTGGCCCATGAATCCATTGAACTCATTGTTTCTATGCATATTCCATATTCTTCACTCTTCATTGCTAGGGATGGGAAGAGACCAATAGCTGTACCTTAGGGTGATGCTTATATGCAATGGCAAAGAAGTTGTCTGAATTATGTGCAAATGTTTGGAGGGAGGTAGAATTGTAAGTGAAAATTTTGGATATTTGACTGTGGTGATGTCTAAGCAAGATCTTGTTTTTGGTTTTTGTGTTTTTATGAGGGGCAGGATCCTATTTCTTGATGTTCTATTTCAATGTCCTCTTGCTTTATGGTAACTATATTCTTTCCTTTCTAGAGTGACTCTTTATAGGGTTTCCAAGGAGCATCTGGTGAGCCTGAACTGCCAACCTTGAAGTCCAGTGCTTATCCTACAGTGCCCAACCAATATGCATTGCATATATATATAATTTGTGTCATGGATCTTATTTCTTGATATATATACCAAGCAGAGACATTGCTGGGTCATACAGCATTTCTATTTCCAACCTTCTGAGAAAGCGCTGTACCATTTTCCAGAATGGTTGCACCGTTGTACAGTCCCACCAGCAATGTAGGAGGGTCCCAGACTTTCCACACCCTCACCAAGCGTTTGTTCTTTGCTTTTTTGAACCTTGCTATCAATGTTGGCATAAGATGATACTTCGTTGTTGTTTTGATTTGCCTCTTGATTGACATCCGAGGATGGAAATCCCACCTTTGAGCTGGACTTAAGAGCCCTAGCACAAGGAGATTCCTATTTAACAGCAACCATGCAACCACCACTCGTCTGTCTGTTGTGCTGTGGTGGTTTGAATTGCTGTGATTCTAAGGGCTATGCCACCGGTATTTTAAATAACCAGCAGGGTCACCCATGGTGGACAGGTTTCTGATGAGCTTCCAAACAAAGACAGACTAGGAAGAAAGAGTGACAAACTACTTCCGAATCTCTAGTCACTGAAAACTCTATGAATAGCAGAGAAACATTGTCAGCTAGAGGACTGGAAAGTGGGAAGGGACCCAGAATGCGACTGGGGGAAAAAATGCCTCCTCCAAGTAGAGAAGAGCTCACAGAACCTTCACTTGCTAATGGGCCACAAATCAAACTGAAGAGAAACAGCTGTAACAACCGTTGAAAATCAGAACATGGAATGTACGAAGTATGAATCTGGGAAAATTGGAAGTTGTCAAAAATGAAATGGAACGCATCAACATCG
>NW_006408963.1:84577-85948 GCF_000296735.1 Chrysochloris asiatica
TTAAATCAAGATGCTAAATATAAAAGACTACACAGAGGCACTATACCAAAAAAACTGATCAATGTTCTACCATTTCAAGAGGTACCATATGATCAAGAACCAGTGGTACTGAATGAGGAAGTCCAAGCTGCACTGAAGACACTAGTGAAAAACCAAGACTCGAGGAACTGACAATGCAAACGGAGCTATTTCAACAAACTGATACAGCTCTGGAAGCGCTTACATATCAGTGTCAAAAATATGGACGATAGCTACCTGGCCAACCAATTGGAAGCAATCCGTGTGCTCATTCCAAAGAGAGGTGGCCCAATGGAATGCAGACATCTTCCAACAATATTATTAATATCACAAATTCAAGTAAAATTGTGCTGAAAATAATTTTTAAATGATTTAAGCAATAAATAGACCGGGAACTGCTAGAAATTCAAGTCAGATTCAAAACAGGATGTGGAACAAAAGATATCATTGTTGGCATCAGGTGGATCTTAGCTGAAAGCTGAGAATACCTAAGGTGTCCAACTGTATGGATCTTAACTATGGGAAACATTGTGAAGAATGGACATTCCAGGACACCTAATTGTGCACACGAGGAAATTGTCCATAGTCCAAGAACAGAACAGGGAGATACTGAATGGACACTGAATAGGATTGATATGAGTCAGAAACATCTCGAAGACACATAACAACAACTACGACAACTGGGGGAATGTTATGGATTGAATGTGTGTCCCAAAACAGAGAATTAAGAGACCATGGCATATTCAAATGCCTCTTATACATTTTTAAGCTTGATAAGGATTAAGGAAGACAGACAAGAATTGATGTTTTTTAGCTGGGGTGTGGATGAAGAATATTGAAAACCCCGCTGATTGCCAGAAGAAAAAGAAATCTGTTGTGGAAGAAGTACAGGCCTTTAGCAGTGAGGATGGTGAGGTGTTTGGCTCTTGTACTTTGGATATGTGGTCAGGAAGGACCAATCCCTGGAGAAGGACATCTTGCTGGATAAAGAGAAAGACCCTCAAGGAGACAGCTTAGTACAGTGGCTGCAACAGTGGACTCAGACATAAAAAATGTGAGGACTGTGTGTGAAGCCAGCAGGGTTTAATGGTATGGTACTGCACGATAAGCAGTGAACCTCAAGGTCAGTTTGACCTTCAAGGTTGGCAGTTCAAACTTGCCAGCTGTTCCTCAGAAGCCTCAAAACAGGGTTGCTATAAGTCAGAACCAACTCGATGGCACTTAACAACAACAACAACAGAATACAGGAGGCAGAGGGATGGTGTGTTTTCTAGACCCTGCTTTCCCAAGTGAAGAAGGGAGGGGGATTTCTAAAGAGCTCTGGTGTTGGGTCCGAGGAATTTTAGGGACATC
>NW_006408963.1:86048-90911 GCF_000296735.1 Chrysochloris asiatica
AACAGGGTTGCTATAAGTCAGAACCAACTCGATGGCACTTAACAACAACAACAACAGAATACAGGAGGCAGAGGGATGGTGTGTTTTCTAGACCCTGCTTTCCCAAGTGAAGAAGGGAGGGGGATTTCTAAAGAGCTCTGGTGTTGGGTCCGAGGAATTTTAGGGACATCTTTGTTGCTATGTCTAAAGTTGTGCTGACAACTCCAGACCTGCTGACTCCGACAAAAACAACTGTTTTTTACTTTGGTGGCAAGATTGTGGGTTTTCACTGGAGGTATATGGCCATCCTCCCCCATTCCTCTACCACTCTCGGAGTGGGGGCTAGGCATTGTCTTATCTACAGAGAGGGGTAACTGTAACACTAAAGACCTTTGTCTTACACAAAAGACTTATTTTGGCCAACTGCAACTTCAAGGCCTTTTACTTGCAAAGGAAAAAAAAAAAAAGTTGTTTTGACCAGCAGTGGCTTGCAAGGAAAGGGAAAAAAAAAAAAAGAAAAAAAGGAGGGGGCTGGGCGTGTTTTAAATAGCTGCAGTTTCATTGCGGGACAGGGCAGCGTTTTGTTTTGTTGTCCAGAGGGCATCTAACAACAATAGCCACAAGTGGTGGAATGTTATAGGTTGATTGTGTGTCCCTAAAAACTATGTGTGGTAAATCCTGACCACTATCCATGTAGCGTAGTGGATTACAAGCTGGGCTGCTATTTGCAAGGTCAGCAGTTTGAATCTATCAGTCACTCCGCAGGAGAAAGATGAGGCTTTCTGCTCCCATGTAGTTTGACAGCCTCAGAAATCCTATACAGGGCGCTGTGAGTCACGACCAACTCAATGATACACAACCAACCAACCAACCAACCAACCAACCCTGTAGTTAGACTCCCATTTGGTGATGGACTTCTTTCTGAAGTTAATGAGGCAGTGTCAGTGTAAGGTGCATCTTAAACCAATCTCCTTTGATAAAGAACAGATTAAGCTAACGGAGAAGCAAGCAGAAATGAGGGAAAGTAGATGCCACACCTTCTGAAGATCACTAATGACTCAATTTGGAGTCCTGGGTTGGCGCTGTGGGCTAATGCGGCAGACTGCAAAGTCATTTGAACTGCAAGGTCAGTTGTTCAAGCTCACCAGTTGCTCCTTGGAAACCCTATACAGGGTTGCTATGGGTCGGAATCTGTACATGGACCAAGAGGCAGTTGTTTGAACAAAACATGGGAACACTGAATGGTTTAAAATTAAGAAAGGTGTGCGACAGTGTTGCATTCTTTCACCATACTTATTCAATCTGTATGCTGAGCAAATAATACGAGAAGCTGGGTTCTATGAAGGAAAACGTGGCGTCAGGATTGGAGGAAGACTCATTAACAACCTGAGATATGCAGATGATACAACCTTGCTTGCTGAAAGTGAAGAAGACTTAAAATATTCACTGATGAAGATCAAAGAGCACAGCCTTCGATATGGATTACATCTCAATGTCAAGAAAACAAAAATCCTCACCACTGGACCAATAAACAACATTCTTATCAATGGAGAAAAGATTGAAGTTGTCAAGTTCTTCATTCTTCTTGGATCAACCATCAATACTCATGGAAGCAGCAGTCAGGAAATCCAAAGACATATTGCATTAAGCAAATCTGCTGCACAGACCTTTTTAAAGTATTGAAGAGCAAAGATGTCAGCTTGAGGACTAAGGTGCGCCTGACCCAAGCCATGGTATTTTCAATAACCTCATATGGATGAGAAAACTGGACAATGAATAAGTAAGACTGTTAATTGATGCTTTTGAGTTATGGTGTTGGAGGAGAATATTGAAAGTGCCATGAGCTGCCAAAAGAACCAGTCAGAGTACTCCTTGGAGGCCAGGATGGTCAAACTTCGTCTCTCATACTTTGGACATATTGTCAGGAGGGACCAATCGCTGGAGAAGGATGTCATGTTTGGTAGGGTGGAGGAAGATCCCCAGAGAGATGGATTGGCAAAGTGCCAGCATCAGTGGGCTCAAGCGTGGCAAAGAAAGTGAGGTTGGCCCAGGATGGGGCAGTGTTTCTTTGTGCTGTGCATAGGTCGCTATGAGGCGATACTGACTCGATGGCACCTAACAACAACAACAGTTAATACCAACAACAATAACAATGACCCAAGGAAAAGCTGGCGAGAACTGAAAAGAGCTAACAGGAAGAGAGCCTTCCCCTAGATCTAGCATTCTTTCTGCTTGTTAAAGCCATCCACTTGGGGTCTTTTTTCATTATTATTGTGAATTATGTGATAGTTTACATGGGAGAACATTAGTTTTACATTCATCCTATCGTATATTGTCTCATTGCCATGGTTACAATCCCCTCCATGCATCATCAACCATGCAGCACACAGGCCCTCTCCCTCTCTGGATCTAAAGTCTCCAGCTGCTCCATCTCTCCACGTCATCATGTCTGCCTCCATCTCAGGCATCACTACTTCTCTGGGTAGGGTCCCGCTCTCCGCTCTTCTCCTTTGATGGTCCCAAGGACCTCCGCTCCTAGACTGAAAGGTTAATCACTCCCCTCCTTGCTACAAAAAGTCTAAATTTACATTTCCAACCACTTGGGGTCTTTCATCTATAGCAGCACGAGAGAACTGAGGAAGTTGTGCAGTTTAGAGTAGACACATCTCTAAGAACAGATTCATGAACAATTTGATTCTGAAGTGAAGTCTGCACACGGACGTTTATGTTTGTCCTTTTGTTTTCACCCTGCCTTCATCTTTCTCAGAGAGCTGGTGGCATTGTAGGACAAGTTGGGTGTGAAGTGCTGTCAAGTCATTTCTGACTCATAGCAACTCTGTACAGAGTTTCCAAGGAAACAAGGTGGGGTTGAACGGTCAACCTTGTGGTTCGAAGTCTAATGCTTATCCTACAGTGCCACATCAAGTGTCTGTAGGATAAGTAGTGGACTGCTAACCACAAGGTCAGCAGTTAAATCTGCCAACCACTCTTTATTAGAAAAATGAGACTTTCTCCTCTGGTAAAGCTTAGTGTTGTTAAATGCTATCAAGTAGATTCTGACTCACAGTGACCCTGTATAAAGTTTCCAAGGAGTCGCTGGTAGGTTTAAATTGCCAACCTTGTTGTTTGAAGTCTAGTGCTGATCATACAGCACCACACCAGATTTGTTGTTCTTGTTAAAGGTCATAGCGACCTTGTGTATGGTTTCCAAGGAGCAGCTGGTGGGTTTGAGCCTACGACCTTGTGGTTCACAGTCCAGTGCTTCTCCCACAGTGCCACAGAGTCTCAGAGTCACTAGGAGTTAGAAACAAATTGACGTCAGTTAAAGTGGTTTGGGAGTTTGGCATCATTTCTTTTAAAGTGAGTATTTTGCACAGAGCACATAGAGAGTTGGGCCGAGCTTTATTGATCCAATCTGCCCAAAGCTCTCACTTTGTGTACTGAAATCATCTGCATGGCTGAAGCCATTTAATTTATTTTTTGTTTTCCGTTTCTTTGCGTGTGTTTGTGTTTTCTTTTTCTTGCCTTCCTGTGGGTTAATGGAGCACTTTTTTGGTACAATGCCATCTTTCTTGATTGGCAGTGTTTCTGAGTGCCTTCTTTGCATTGTTTTTCTAGGGGTTGCTGTATTACACTAGAAAAACCTAACAACATAATCTCCTGGTACCAACACTACTGGTTCCAGTGGCACACAAAAAAACCTCACTTCTGTTTCTGCCCTTCTCGCATGTATCACAGAATCGCCTAGAAAATGCCCTCTCTCTTTACTGAGAACCACTCAGTGTTATTTTGTCTTGCTTACCTCTGAGACACAATGTGACTCAAGCAGAGGATGAAAGAATATAGCATTTGCCCTCATTTTTGCTCACCACTTTGTGATGTTCCAAATGTCTTTCTTAATCATTTACTTTCTGTTTAAAGAACTTCCTTTCCCCTGTTCTTTTACAGTTGATAATTCCCTCAGTTTTCCTTACCTAGTATGCTTGCTTTCCCCCTCTTCTCTGAAAGAGTTGGTCTTTTTGAAAAGACTTCAGGGTTGAAAGGGCCCTTCCTCCAGGGCTTGGAAGCAACATTCCACCTTATGACCTCCATGGTTTCTGATGTTACCTTATATAGACAGCCTTACAACCTTGTGATCCTAAGTCCAGCGCTTACCCTACAAGCCGCTGTATTTCCTGTTTTACTACTTGTTGTTCTTGTTAAGTGCCCTTAAGTCAGTTCTGAGTCACAGCAACTCTGCATAGGGTTTCCAAAGACCAGCTAGTAGGTTTGAACTGTCAACCTTGTGGTTCACAGCCCAGTGCTGATTCTAGAGCATTGTTTTTCCTACTTACTGTTGTTAAGTACCGTCGAGTCGACTCTGTCCATTAGCGACCTTGTATAGGGTTTCTGAGGAGCGGCTGGTGGGTTTGAACTGTTGACCTTACAACTAGCAGTCCAGTGGAACTGCAGACTCTATGCACAATGAAACTGTTTCCAGATCTTGTATAATTACAATGACTGGTTTCGGATCGCACTGTTATAATTCATAGGGTTCTCAGTCGCTGAATTTCAGGTGTAGATTGCTAGACCTGTTGTGTTACTTCGTCTTAATCAGGAGGCTATATTGAAACAGCAATACGCAAGAAGTCTCTGCTGACAGATTAACGGTGTAATCATTAACATGACTGGCCAATAACCGACCCTGGGTCTACTGCGTGAAATGAAAGGGAAGATCTCAATCACGGAACTGCCCAGTTGTCGTTGAGTGCTGACAAGTCGATTCTGACTCAGCGACCCCATGGGACAGAGTTGCAGTGCCCCATAGGGCTTTCCGGGCTGCAATCCTTTCGGGAGCTGATAGCCAGGTCTTTCTTCAGCAGCTCCACCGGGTGGGTTCAGACC
>NW_006408963.1:93067-112591 GCF_000296735.1 Chrysochloris asiatica
GCAAGGACAGGGGCAGAGGCCTGGCCACTGCCCTCCCCTGCCACCATCACAGCCGCCTTGTCACCTTCTGCCCCGTGGTTGGCCCTGGCCTCCGCCAGCCCCCCAGCCCCAGCCCCAGCCCCTTCCTCTACCTGGGCCCTCTCATTCCTGAATAGAGTGGCCTCCCACGACTCGGACTCGCGGACCAGTCCCAGCATCTCCAGGAAACTGGGCGCCCTCCCGACCAATCTGAGCTTGCGCAGCGCCTCGTCCAGAGGCTCGATGAGAGTGGCCTTGGTGAGCACCTGCCTCAGGCGCAAGTGGTCGACCGAGGCTCTGGCCAGGGCCCCCTTCTCCATGGCTTTCTGCAGCAGGACCTCGAGCCGCAGCACGAAGGCCGACAAGCGCTCGCCCCGCCTCTGCTGAGCCGTCAGACACCTCAGCCGCGTGGCCGCCTCGGAGTCGGTATCCCCAAACACCTGGACCAGGGCGTCCAGGCACTCCTGCGCGGAACGCGCGGGGTTCTCGGCCAGGAGCCCGTGCACCAGCTGCAGGGCGGTGCCGCGCAGGCCCTCGAGCAGCCGCCGCCGCCTTTCCCTCTCAGAGACCGCCTGCCACACCTGCAGCATGTCGCTGGCGTGGTCCAGCCAGGCCTGGAAGGGCTCCTCGCCGGGGCCCGGCTCCTGGCGCCCGGAGAAGATGCCCAGCGGCTGGTAGCGCACGGTCTCCACCCAGGGCTGGACCGCCTGGGTGACCGAGCGCAGCCAACGCAAGCGCCGCAGCCCCAGCCCCAGGGCGCCCGCCACGCTCTCCACCGTCTGGCCCTGCTGCTCCAGGAAGTGGAACACGCGGCCCAGAACCTCCTCGCCAGAGCAGCGGGGCACGCACACCACGCGCCACGGACCCCCGCTGCCCTGGATCTCACGGGGCACCTGCGCGTGGTCCACATCCTGCGCTAGCTCCACCAGGGCCGCGGCGGCGTTCTCCTCCTCGCGGAACACCCGGCCGAGCACCGAGAAGCGGCCCAGCGGCCACAGCGCAGCCTCCAGGGCCTCGTGCACCTCGGCATCCTCGCACTCCTCGGGGATGCCCACCACCAGCAGGCCCCGACGCGGGCTCACGCCCATCCACCGGCACCAGTCGCGCAGCATCGCCACCGCCATGGCGCCCGGTGCGGCTCGGGTCCCGGCGCGGAGCAGGCCTGGGAACGCGAGCGCCAGAACAGGTCAGTGCTGCGCCGGGCCCTCCCTGCCCCCCTCCCCAGTCCCGCCCCGCGCGGCCGCCGACTTCCCCGGGGGCAGGAGCCTCCTCCCCCTCCCACCGTCCCCCCACCCCCCGGCTCCGTCCTTTGGGTACCTTGTCCCGGCCGCCGCCTTCTCGACAGAAGGAAAGCGGGGCTGGCACGATCGGGTTGCTGCTGCCTGGGGTCCCCGCGCGTCTCTCTCTCTGTCTGCCCTGCAAGCCTCTGGGCTCCGGGCCGTTCCCAGTGTGGTATGAGATCCCCGCGCCTGCTCCTCGCTGCGTCTGCAGTGCGGACGGGGGGCGGGGTCACGGCAGCGTCTGCGAAGGCAGAGCGCGGACCCCCACGTTGCCCTGGAGACCGCTGGGCCATTGGCTCGCGCGCGGGTCACGAGGCTCACAGCTGCCTCAGGCGCCCGCGCCCCAGACAGCCCCGCCCTCTAGGGGGCGCTGGCTCACCAGGGCCCCTCCCAATACCCCCCACCACCACCACCACCACCAGTCTTTCCAGCCCTGCAGCCCAGGAAGTGCTCTGGAGCGCAGGCGTGCACAGGTGGCCCAACCCAGAGGTGCCCTGCTAGGGGGCGCTGGCCAGCACTGTGCTCTAGGTGGTGGAGGTCCAGCTGGGGGGCCCTGGGACCCCCTAGCCCCTGTTACCTTCCCTCCCTCGCAGTCCCCACCCACGAGTGCTCTCTTCACCAAGCCAGGCGAGCAGAGGTGGGGTTCAGTGGCACTTACCCACTTGGGCGCCCACCGCACACACATGCCCTTGGCGCCCCCACCTCCCCACCACACACCCACAGAGGTGCAGACTTGAGTGAAAGGCCAGCCCTCACTGACTTGGAGCAAAGGTGTCATGACCACTTCATAGCAGTTCAAGTCTTCCAGGGAGTCAGTCCCCAATCCCACTGGACCCTGTGTGCCTCTAGTTCTCCTAACTGCCTCCCTCCCCCACCCCACCCCTCCTTTGGGGACCATCATCATCCTAGCATTGCAGGGAAACTCACCCCTGTCCTAAGCCCTGCTTGCTGTGCCCTGGAGCCTGGCGTTGGGGTGGGAGTCAGTCAACATCCAAGGGCAACACCAGGACTTTGATGAGTGGAGACTTTGTGTCCTGCACCCAGGGTACAGGGGTGTGTGCACACGTGCTGCTAGTGGGGCCAGACCATCCTGTGATCCTGGCTTAGGGGTGGGGGTGGGGTGGGGCCACCGCATCTCCATCGACCCAGGAAAGGGCACTGGACACACTCCAACACCCTTTAGTGGTCAAAACACTTAACAAACCAGGAATGCAAGGGAAATTTCTCCGCATGCTGTAAAGACCATTTCTGCAAAACCCATAGCTTTCTCCCTAAGCGCGGGGGAAAGCGAGGGGTCCAGCTCTCACCACTGTGGCTCAACTTAGTACTGTAAGTTCTTGCTCCATCAACGAGCCGGGGACAAGAGAGACAATCTTCAGAAAGGAAGCTGTCAAATGATCTCTGTTCACAGGTGACGTGAGCCTATGTCCAGAAAATCACAGAGAATGCACAGGAAAGCCACGAGAGCTAGTCAATTCAGCAAAGTAACAGAGCAAGATCAACACACAAAAATCAATTGTGTTTCTAGAAACTAGCAAGGAACAACCCGAGAAAGAAATCAAGAAAACCATCTCCCGGACAATAACCGAACACCTGGGACTCCGTCTCACCAGGGAACTGAAGCACATTTATGCTGAAAGCTATAAAACACCGCTGAATGACAGTCTAGAGCACCTGTCCCTGTCAAGTTCCGACTCATACCAACCCCACGTGACAAAGTAGAGCTGCCCGTGGAATTTTCATGGCCTTCATCACCAGGGGAGTGGATCGATCGCCAGGTGTCCATCATCAGACAGCAAACAGTGGTCTCGCCATACAACGGAGCCTTGGGGGGGGCACAGTCCTCAAGCTCTGGGCTGCTGATAAAGCTGCTCAGTTGGAACCCACCAGCCACTCAGCAAGAGAAAGATGTGGCAGCCTGCTTCTATCAGGGTCACAGACCTGGAAACCCTAAGGGGCGCTTCTACTCTGTGCCGCCCGGTCTCTGTGAGTCAGGGTGTACTCCAGGGAAAGGAGCCACATTATTTAGGAGTAGAGAAAACAATGAGGTGCCGCTGGCAAGTGCTGAAAGAAAGGTGGCAGAGGTGACAGCATGGAGAATCCTTTGAAAACCGGATGTCAACTGTCATAGAGCATACACACAATGATGGCACCTGTTGCTGTATGATTGCTCCTGTAGGAAATGTTGGGAGTAAGCAAATGACTAGAGGTAGAGATCCATCTGTGCTTACAGGGGCTGGGGTGACAGGGTGGGGCCTGGGGAGTTGATTAGTGGGTATGGAGTTTCAGTTTGGGGTGATGAGAAATGACAGGGAAATCTATGTCCGTGAGGGGTGCACAGAGTTTTGCAAGGACACACCCACAGAGAGTGTGGAGATCTGGGGGACCTGTCCAGACCCTGTGTGCAGCAGCTCTCAGCCTCCCTGTGCTCTGTGCCCTTGGTAGCAAATGGGCTCTGGCTGTCCTCTTTTTGCTGCTTATGGTAGCGTGGGGGCGTACCTCCCCAGAGACCCTCAGGCCCCTCAGTTCCATCTCAGAGGCATCAAAGAGCAGGGAAGTAGGTCTCCCAGAGTGCTCTAGTCCAAGGTGTGTGTGAGAGACAGAGAGACAGAAACAGAGAGAGTAAGTGAGCGAGCGTGGAGCATGCACTAGGTCGTGCTTCAGCAGAACTTGAAGAGTCAAGGTGCAGGGTGTTCCTGTGTGTCCTGACTACCCAACAGCCCCCACACATTCCACTGCTGCTTCCCCTGGCTCTCAGCCTCCATGGGTCCCTGGACAGCCAGGGCAGCTCTTGCTTGCCCCAGATCTGCCATTCCCCATCTGGCAAGCTGACCTGCAGGGCCCTGGTTTTTCACCCTCCCTCAGCCTCAGAGTTGCAGCTGGTCCCTCTTGGGCTACAACAGCCCTTTGAGAGACACCTCTAGGCACCCCTGAATGGGGCTGCTTTTGGGCTGGGTCCATCAAAGCAAATCCAAACAACAACAATAAAGCAAAATCTCAAACCTGTGGCTCTCCTGTTTGTTAATTCTGCCCCATCATCGCAGCCACCTCAAAGGGGAAGGGGTCGGGGCGGGGTGGGAGTTGTGTCAGGGCTATGGAGTTTCAATTTGGGGGTGTCAGTAAGATTTGGGGGTGAATGGTGGTTGCAGTTGCACAACACAGTGCATTTAATCCATGGCACTGAATTGTACAGTTAACATGATTTCAATGGCAAAATGTATATGATGTATATTTCACCAAAGAAAAATAAAAACACAGACAAGGCCCCCAGTTCCGAAGCTGTTAGCAAGTACTTTACTAAGGAAGCTGGAGAGAAGACTACTCAGCTCCAAGGGGGGAAAAAAAAAAAAGCGCTCCCAGTGGGCCAGGGAATTGTAATTCCCCTTTGAAAATGTGTGTGGGGTTTCTTAGAGTTAATCATATGCCTATCCTGTAGCAACAGAGCTTTGGTAGAGTAGTGGTCAGCAGTTTGAAATTCCCAGCTGTTCCTGGGGAGAATGATGAGGCTTTCTGCTCCCACCAAGATTTACAGCCTCACAAGCTCTGTGCAGGGTCACTATGAGTTGGAACACACTCCATGGCACACAACCACCAGCACCCTCTACCAGGAGTCCTGGGGTGGTACTGTAGGATATGCACTGGATTGTAAGGCCAGTTTGAATTTCAGGTCTGAAGTTCAAGTTCACTTGCTGCTCCTCAGAAAACCTGTACAGGGTCAAAACCAACTCGATGGCACTAAACAACACCACCCTCTACCCATTCCTTCCATTCCTAGAATCCTCAAAAGAGGAAAGTACACAAACAGTCCCACGCAGGAGGTCTGCACCAGCTTTCATCATAAAACCCTGGACTTTATCCTAATACCCCACAGGCAGCCACAGAAGCATGGGGTGGCGCTGGAGGATAATCACTGGACTGCTAAACACAAGGTCCGCTGTTCAAAGCCTACACAGCGTCACTGGGAGTTTGAACCAACTCCAAAGCACTCAAGAACAACAGAGAATGCTCCTGTGCCTGTCAGCATGAGGGAAAAAGGATTTTCTACAATTTCCTATGTGGGAATACCATTAGCAATGAAAATGGGGAGAGGAAGGGACAACTAATGTTGTAGGGGAAATGGGTGCATCTCAAAACCCTACTGCTGAGTAGGAAGCCAGACACAAGAATGGTTCCAAGTGAGTCCAATGGAAGGTAATACAAGGGCAGGAGAGTCCCCTAGCTAGGGCCAATGACATGTGCAGGTGGGCTGCCTCCAGAGAGGTAGCGCGAACTGAGGGCAGGCTGGGGGGAACGCTCTGGAAAGACTGAAATGTTTTATATTTTGAGAAGAGTAGGGTTGCTTGCATAGGTATGAGCACTTCCTATGCTTGGAACAGAGGTGCCAGGGAAGAGGGGCGCTCTATTGAGTCTGTGCTATAGAGCATATCCTGGTATCTCCCACACCACCCCTGGAAACACCAACCCCTACTCCACTCCCTCCCCCATCAGAGTTGCCCTGGGCATGTCCAGGCTTTCTCTGGCCCTCCATCTCTGCCCGAATATCTGAAGCTCTCCTCAGGATCCCTCAGTTCTGACCTCAGCTATCACAGGGCCCCCAGCTCCACTGGAACATTTGCATTTGCAAGTGCCTGGCTCTCCCAGGGTCCTGGGCTGCTGTGAGGACTCTCTCCTTCCTTACTTCAGAAAGGCTGAGAATGCCTGTGGACACAGACAGGTGGGTCTCAGGGACACCTCTTGCCCCACACAAGGGGCCACATCGCTGCTCCCTGCCTCCCAAAGGTCCTGGTGGGCTGCAGTAGGCTGAGAGCTGCCCTGAGATCCCAGAGGATGAGGACCACTGCTGGTCCGGATCCCACCCCTCACCAGGCCCCCCTAGAACTACCTCTCTGACCACTGTGCTCCAGAGGGGTCTCCGGAGTCAAAGCCTGGCAGAATCTCCACCCAGGGGGTCCTCAGGATGGCACTGAGAGTTCAGTGAGCTGTGGGGGCACAGCTTGGAGCCAACCCTACCCTTGGCCCAGTGCCTCCTGCCTGGCCTGGCCCACCCAGTCCTAGGTGGTTCCTCCGCAACAGCTGAACACAGGCCAGTGTTGTTTCCAGCATGCAACCCTCACCCCCACCCTGTAGCCAGCAGCAGAGAGGAGACTCAGCAGAAACACCCAACATGATTTATTGAAGAGAAACACTCACTGGAACCGTTGAAGGGAAGAGACTCACAACAGAGGGAACTTGTAACCGCCACTAGGGGCTCCGGAGCTTCCCTTCCCTTGGCGTCCCTAAGCAGAAGCCTTGGCTGCCTTTGAGGTGATGCCCTCCCCCTGCCCCAGAGCCTCAAGTCCCACCTGCCAGGGGACAATGGACTCTGGCAACATCCACTGACTTTAGGGGGCCCCTCCCGACCCACCCACTGGGGCGTGGCCCTGCCTCGTGGGCCCACGGGACAGTACAGAAGAACACTGGGAAATACGCTGAGCACTTGGCACCAAGTCAAGGAAACTGAGTCACAAACAACAGCAGGGGTGCAGTTTCAAACACAGTCCCCAAGGGGTTCCCCGCAGCCTTCCTGGTCCCTGGTCCATCCTTCTTCCTTCAGGAGGTCACTCTTAGGGTGAGGCCACTCCTGTGTCTGTCTGTCCACTGTCTTCCAGGCCTGGGCTGGGGCCTCCAGGGAGGAACTGCTCAGAGGAGAACACACACCTCCACACGAACAAGCACCAATTGGCGGGAATCTATGGCAGGAAAGCGAGTGGACTGGAGTAGGCCAGCCTCCGCGGGCCCTCATTTCACCTAGTATGGGTCCAAGAGGTCATCCAGGGTGAGAGCCTGAACTCATCACAAGAAGGATGTTGGGGGGGGGGGATTGGGTGTCTGATGTGTGAGTCTATGTTTGCCTGACACCAGGGTAACCACAGGGTTTAGGGAGCTATGGGAGGGTTTCCCAACACAGGATGCAGCCGACCAGAAAGGACAATGAGAGGGGGTCCCCCTTTTGGGAGGCTCCTTGAAGATGGCCACCTCCCCGTCCCATCTCTCCAACCAGGGCAGTGGCCCATGTGTAGGCTGGATGGTGAGAGCGTTGGGGTCTGGTTGGCCAGGTGAGTCCTGTTCACACAAGCATAGGCAGAACAAACAACCTCCAGTTCCCATCAAAGCTGTCCTTAATCCCATGCTGGAGAGCCAGCTCTGGGTCACTGGCCCCTCAGGTCCCCAGGCTCTGGACTCTCTTGGCAATTTGCACTCCTCCCCAAGCCCTCCAGCCTGCAGACTGGGCTCCAGCTCCCGAGGATGGGCTGGAACCTGCAGCCTCGCTTCCAGGGTGCCTGTTCTAAACAGTGCCGCCCTGCTCTCTCTCCAGTCCTGGCCCATGGGACAAGGGTAGATCCACAACTGTGGCCACAAGTAAGTCTCCTCCAGGACCCTCTTTACCTGGGGACTGCTGGTCATGCCCAGCTTGGAATCCACAGAGAGTGGTCTGAAGGAAAGGACTGGTTTTGAGCCACCAGCCACATCCTCTTCAACCTTCGAGGCAGGCTCTTCATTGGTGACACTACTCCCCCACCTGCTGAGACACCTTTGGTCCCTTGTCCTCTTCTGGGTCCTGCTCCAGGAATTGCCCAAGGTCTGTTCAGTGGAATCCCTTCCTGCTGGAGCTGGGCCAGGGAACTCTGCCCCAGCTCTCCTTTCGCCCTCTTCTGTCTGCCTGGGTCCTCCCTGCCCCTTCTCCCAGCATCTGTTTTGTCTCCAGGGCCTGTGACAGGGAGTAGGGCCCTGGCTACTGAGCCTACTTGGGCTTGGGCTTGGGCTGGCCCTGCTCCCAAGCCCAGCTCCCGTTTCCCATCTCCATGGAAGCCTCTCTCTTCTGCTGAACTAGAGGCAGGTTTGGGGGATTGCTGCACTGCGCTCTGATGTGGCCATCCTCCCCGCAGCCATAGCAGAATGAGTGGCGTTTCCTCTCCTCTGAGCCCGGAGGGCCACCTCGGGCCACTCCTCCCCTGCGCCGTTGGCCTCGACCCCGCCGGCGCCTGGAGCTCTGGGAGGGCCTCATTCCAGAGGTGTCCCCTTTGCCAGCCACCTGGCCACCCAGATCCTCAGCCCTCTCAGGCCCCACCGCTGCCTCCCACTCCTCTTCCTCCCGAAGGAGCTTGACCAGGGCCAGGAAGCCAGGAGGTCTCCGCCGCTGCTTCATAAGCTTCAGCCGGTCTCGGAGTTTGTCTGGTAGGGTGGCTCCGCCTAGGACTTGCTTCAGACGAGCCTGGTTGACATTCTTCCGGGCGATAGCATTTTTCTCAACAGCTCTTTGGAGCAAGGGTTCCAAACGGACCACAAAGCTAGACACCTTCTCTCCAAGCTCCTGGCGGGCCTTGCAAAACTTCACCTGGGTGATTTTGCGGCTCTCCACAGGCCCAAACACCTGCTGCAGTGCTGCTAGGCACTCCGACACCGAGACGGTGGCATTGTTGGCCCGCAGGCCGCTGACCACCTGCAGCGCAGGGCCCCGCAAACATTCCATCAGCCGCCGCCTCTTCTCCGCCTCGGGCACCTGCCACATCTGCAGCACGTCAGTGGTGTGCTCCAGCCAGGCGTCAAAGGCCAGCGCCCCAGGGATGGACACTGTGTGCCCAGAGAACACACGGAGCTCACGGTACAGCATCTGCTCTAGCAAAGGCTGCACCACCGCCCCCAGGGTCTGGGCCCAGGCCCAGAAAGCAGGGGAGATGGTCAGGCCTGGTGCCTGGCAGGCAGGGCTCGAGCCCAGCACGCGGTTCATGTCGGACACAGAGCGCCTCTCTTCTTCCAAAAAGCGGTTCAGCCGGTTGAGAAACTCGCTGTCTGAATTTCGGGGCTGTATAATCACTTCCCAGGGACCCCCCTTTGCTGGGATTTTCCTGGGGGCCAGCGCATAGTCGATGTTTTGCGCCAGCTCCAGGAGAAATGCTTGGGCGTTCTCCTCCCTCCTAAACATCCTGCCGACCACACGATACTTGCCCAGGTGCCTGAGCGCCGCCTGCAGCGTTTCCTCCAGCTCCACCTGGCCATAGTCCTCGGGGATTCCCAGGACTAGCATGGCCCGCCGGATGTCCAGGTGCTCCCCTCTAGACCAGTCCTGTAACAGGGCCACCGGCATGGCTCCACCTCTTGGATTCAGCCTGGGGTGATCAGTGCTGGAGGCTTAATCTCTGCGCCTCCCAAGAGCCCAACTCCGTGGCCTGGGAATGTGAGAGCGAGAGCAGGTCAGTGCTGCCCCGGGCCCTCCCCAGCCACCCCTCTCCCGCCGTGCGAGGACTCAGCATCCCCAGCCCAGAACCCCCCAACACCCTGCCCCGTCCTTTGGGTACCCTCTCCTGGCCGCCGTCTTCACGACCTAAGGCTCGCGAGAGAGGCGCTGTCTGCCTGCAGCTGGCTGGTGTTCCCGCGCGTCTGTCGGTCTGTCTGCCCTGCAAGCCTCTTGGTTTCGACCCGCTCGCAGCGTGGCACGTGGCACACGCGCCTGCTCGCCGCTGTCTCTGCAGTGCGGACGCGGGGCGGGGTAGCGGCGGAATTGGCAGCGGCAGATCAAGGACCCCCACGTCGCCCCGGAGACCGCTTGGCCATTGGCGCGCGAGCGGGTCACGAGGATTGGCTGTTGCTGCAGCTGCCGCGGGCGCGGGCACCCCAGACAGCCTGTGACATCACGGCCCCCTCGCAATATCCCCCTAGGCTTCCCACCCCTCCCTTCCGGAAGGCTCTCTAAGGCACAGGTGTGGCCAAAGGACCACACTTGGGCTGCGGAGAAGCTGGAAGGCTTTGGGACACTGTCTGCTCTCCGTTCCCTTCCTGGTTGTCCAGGGCCCCCACACAGGTGCTCACGTTGCCACACCAGGTGAGGAGCACCTGGTGCAGGTGGGATTCAGTGAAGGCAATCCATCTGGGTACTCCCACGCTTGCACACACACAAGCACACAATATTCAGACCGTGTTGGCGGCCACAGCCTGCGGGCATGGGCCAACCAGTTTTTCTAAAGCTTCTGAGGCTGCCTGGGGTCAGTCATCAGCCCCAAGGAGGCTGACCAGGCATTTCTCTTGCTGTGCACTGGTCAAGCTGCTAACTGAAAGGTCTGTGGTTGAGACCCATCAACTGCTCCCTGGGACAATGATGGAGCTGTTGGCTTCCTCAGAGACTTTCAGGCCTGGCAACCTTGTGAGGGGAGTTCGACTTCATGGCCTCTGCTGCAGAGGGTTTGCTTGGCTGCTCTTTCCAAGTATGTGCTGTAGGGGTGCACAGCCGGGAAGCTGCTTCGTGACTTGGAGCCCAGCCCTTTGGGCCTGTCTTCCTCTGCAGTGGGGTCTGTTGTGTCAGTTGAGTGCCTGTCTGTGTGCTCTTACCAGCTCACCCACTGTGTCAGGGCTCCCAGCTTGTCCCAACCACACAAAGAGAAGGTTAGGGGAATGCCAGGTGGGCTCCTCCAAGTCTGAAAACCCACATGTGCCCTGGTGATGGTATGAGGCAGTTACCAGCATTCCAGTTGTCTGCCTTCCCTCTTCAGTGACATGAAACAATGGGTCCTAGGGACTCTCCCCTTGGTCAGACTGGACTGTCACATGAGGCTCAGGGACGTTAAGAGACAAGTTGAAAGTCACATGCCTTATTACAGACCAAGTTTAAACTGGATCCTAACTGGTGTCCATCACCCATTGAGTAGACTTGGGACGATCCACTGCCACAGGCTGCATGGACATTCACATGTGTTCCCCCCTTTCACGTCCCCTCTCCGTCCTGGGGAGCAGTCTTCTTCATATCTACCAATGAAGGAGCTGACTTGACATGAACAGTTGGGTTTGCTTGCTCAGAATCACGTAGGGAAATGGCATGTCTGTGGTTTGCCTTGCAAACACCTAAGAGGTTATTCAGAATCTCTCTCTCAAACACTTGCTGGGCAATTTCTGGACTCACAAAAGTTCCAGGAGGGAGCATGGTGTTGGGGAACAGCAGCTTGGGCAACTGTGTCATTCTGAGGGTTCACCTGGCCTTGAATTGAACCTCAGCTGCTCAACTTCCAGGGGCGATAAGTCAGGCTCAGAGAAGGGACACGGCTGGCTTGGCGCCGCACAGTGAGTTGGTAGTAAAGCCAGGAGATGCCAAGGCGTGGAGCATCTTGGCTGGTTGAGACTTGGTGGCACTGAACAACAGGGGTTCCATCCAGGTGTGGAGAAGTCCTGGAGTTTGGGAGAGAGATCTGGGGACAACCAGAGCGGAAATGGCATAGGCTGTACTATGTTCAGTTTGAATAGTTTTCAAGCCCCTTGGTGATTTGAGTTAGCTTTTGCCTT
Source organism: Chrysochloris asiatica (assembly GCF_000296735.1). Taxonomy (NCBI): domain Eukaryota; kingdom Metazoa; phylum Chordata; class Mammalia; order Afrosoricida; family Chrysochloridae; genus Chrysochloris; species Chrysochloris asiatica. Next base: position 104,674 of record NW_006408963.1, read on the forward strand.
GGTTCCAGAAGCCCTCTAGGTACCGTGTTGGGCTGCTAAGCTCAAGGTCACCTGTTCAAAGATGAGGCAGTCTGCTCCCTGTCAAGATTGACACTCTTAGACACCCTCAGGGGCAGTTCTACTGTATCCTATAGGGTTGCTATGAGTCAGAATCAACTCGACGACACTGGATTTTTGTCCCTGATTTAGTGACTCCTTCACTGTGTCTGGAAATCCTGCTGTGGCGCTATAGGGTAAACACTGGACTGCAAGGTCCGGTTGAACTGCCAGATCAGAAGTTCAAATTCACCAGCCGCTCCCCAGAAGCCTTATATAGGGTCACTATGAGTCAGAACCAACTCAACAACACTTAATAACAACAACAACAACAAACACTGTGCCCATGACCATTCATCTGTCAGTTTGACGTACTCTGGTGGTTGTGTGTTGCTGTGATTCTGGAAGCTGTGCCGCGAGGATTTTGAATGCCTCCAGGATCACCCACGGTGGACAAGTTTCAGCTGAGCTTCCAGACGACGACAGTCTGGGAAGAAGGAGAAGCAGACTGCTTCAAATATTTGGCCACCAGAAACCTTATGAATAATAGTCGAACACTGTCAGATACCACCAGAGTATCAGAACATTATGAATGCTGCTGTTGCTATTAGTTACCGTTAAGTCTGACTCATAACAGCAGAATGAAACACTGCCTGGACCTACACCATCCTCACAATCGTTCTTAAGCTTCAGCCCACTGCTGCTGCCACTGTGCAAATCCATCTCTTGGCGGCCTTCCTCTTTTTCCATAGCCCTCCACTTTATCTCCCATGATGTCCTTCTCCAGGGATGGGTCCCTTCGGACAGGGTGTCCGAAGTATGAGAGACGAATTCTCACAATCCTGGCTTCCAAAGAACATTCTAGTTGTATTTCTTCCAACACACATTTGTTGGTTCTTCTAGTAGCCCATGGTACTTATAACAGTCTTCTCAAACACTATAATTCAAATGCATCAGTTCTTCTATGGTTTTCCTTTTTCACTTTCCAACTTCCACATGCATATGAGGATGTCTATGCACTTTAGTCCTCAAACTGACATCTTTGCTCTTAAACACTTTGAAAAGGTCTTGTTCAGCAGATTTGCCTAATGCGATACGACGTTTGATTTCTTGACTGCTGCTTCCATGAGTGTTGATGGTTGATCCGAGTAAAATTAAGTCTTTGACAACTTCAATCTTTCTTCCATTTTTATGGATGTTGTTTATTGGTCCAGTGGTGAGGATTTTTGTTTTCTTTACATTGAGTCCTGGTATGGTGCTGTGGGTTAATGGACAGACTGCAAAGCCGTTTGAACTGCAAGGTTGGAGGTTCTAGCTCACCAGCTGCTCCTCGGAAACCCTATACAGGGTCGCTATGGGTCGAAACTGACTCGCCGGCACTTAACAACAGCAACAATAACCTATACCGAAGGTTGTGGTCTTTGATCTTCATCAGTAAGTAATTGAAGTCCTCTTTGCTTTCAGCAAGCAAGGTTGTATTATCTGCATATCTCAGGTTGTTAATGAGTCTTCCTCCAATTCTGATGTCCCTTTTCCTTCATATAACCAAGCTCTCTTATTATTTGCTCAGCATACACACTGAATAAGTATGATGAAAGAATGCAGCCCTGGCACATACTTTTCCTAATATTAAACCATTTGGTGATCCCTCGTTCTGTTCGAACAAGTGCCTCTTGCTCTATGTACAGGTTCTTCATGAGCACAATTAAGTGTTCCAGAATACTCATTTACACAATGTTTTCCATAGCTTGTTATGATCCATACAATAAAAAGCCTTTGTGTAGTCAAGAAAGCACAGGTAAACATTTTTCTGGTATTCGCTGCTTTCAAAAAAGATCCATCAGACATCAGCAATGGTATTCCTCATTCCAAGTCCTCTTCTGAATCTGGCTTGAACCTCTAGGTCTCTGTCATTGTATGGTTGCAGACGTTTTTGAATAATCTTTAGAAAATTTTGATGACAAGTGACATCAATGTTACTGTCCAATGATTTCTACATTTCTTTGGGTCACCTCTCTTTGGAATGGGCACAAATACAGATCTCTTCCAATCAGTTGGCCAGGTAGTTGTCTTTCAAATTTCTTGATATAGTTCACTGGATGCCTCCAGTGCTGCATCAGTTTATTGAAACATTTCAGTTTGTATTCCATCAATTCACGGAGTCTTGTTCTTTGCCAATGCCTCCAATGCACCTTGGACTTCTTCCTTCAGGATCATTGGCTCTTGATCATATGCTACCTCTTGAAATGGTTGAACATTGACTGTTTCTTTTTGGTACAGTGACTCTGTGTATTCTTTCCATCTTCTTTTGATGCTTTCTGAATCGTTCAATATTTGGCCCACAGAATCCTTCAATATTGAAAATCGAAGCTTGAATTTTGTTCTTCAGTTTCCTCACTTTGACAAATGCTGAACATGTTCTTCCCTTTTGGCTTTCTAACTACAGGTCTTTGAACATTTTGCTATAATACTTGACTTTGTCTTTTCAAGCTGCCCCTTAGAATTTTCTGTTCACCTTTTACCTCCTCATTTCTTCCATTTGTTTTAGCATGTCTACACTGGAGAGCAAGTTCAGAGTCTCTTCTGACATCCATTTTGATCTTTTCATTCTTTCTCGTCTTCTTAATGATCTTTTGCTTTCTTCCTGTATGATGTTCTTGATGTCATCCCCCAACTCTTCTGGTCTTCAGTCTTTAGCGACTGATACATCAAATCTGTTCTTCAAATGATCTCTAGATTCAGGTGGAATATATTCAAGGTCATATTTTGGTTCTCGTGGGCTTGCTTTCATTTCTTTCAGCTTCGGCTTGAATTTGCATATGAGCAATTGATGGTCTGTTTCAGTCTTCCCCTGGCCTTGTTTTGGCTGATGGCATGAAGCTTTTCCAGTGTCTCTTTCCACAGATGTAGTCAATTTGATTTCTGTGTATTCCATCTGGTGTAGTCCATGTGTATACTCATCTTTTATGTTGTTTAAAAAAGGTATTGAAGAAGTCATTGGTCTTGAAAAGCTATATCATGCAATCTCCAGCATTGTTCCTATCTCCAAGGCCATATTTTCCAACCACTGATCCTTCCTGTTTGTTTCCAACCCTTGCATTTCAATTGCCAGTAATTATCAATGCATCTTGATTACATGTTTGATCAATTTCAGACTGAAGAAGTTGGTAGAATTCTTCAGTTTCATCATCACCCGCTTTAGTGATTGGTGCGTAAATTTGAATAACAGTGTATTAACTGGTCTTCTTTGTTGTTATTGTTGTTGTTGTTGTTGTTGTTATAAGTGCTGTCGAGTGGGTTCTGACCCATAGCGACCCTGTATAGGGTTTCCAAGGAGCACTGGTGAGTTTGAACCGCCAACCTTGCAGCTCAAAACGACTTTGTAGTCCCGCACATTAACTTACTGTGCCACACCAGGACTCCAGTCTTTGTTGTAAGCATATGGCATATGGATATTATCCTATCACAGGATATTATCCTATCAAGACTTCATGACAGATCTTGCTATGTTATTTTTGGTGATGAATGTGATGCCATTTCTCTTCAGTTTGCCATTCCTGGCATAGTAAACCATGTGATTGTCAGATTCAAAATGACCAATACCAGTCCATTTCAGCTCGCCAATACCTAGGATATCAATGTTTATGTGTTCTCTTTCATTTTTGACAATTTCCAATTTTTTGAGATTCATACTCCATACATTCCATGTTCTGATTATTAATGCATGTTTACAGCTGTTTATCTTCATTATGAGTTGTGCCCCATCAGCAAATGAAGGTCCCGAGGGCTATTCTCGGTCAAGTCTACTTTGAGGAGGCAGCTCTTCCCTATTCGCATTTTGAGTACTTTGCAATCTGAGGGCCTTATCTTCTGGCACTATATCTGACAATATTCTGGTGATGAATGTTTCAATATCCAATAATTTGGTGCTGATAGTGTTCCACTGTTATTCATACAGTTTTCAGTGACTAAATATTCGGAAGTAGTTCGTCATTCCTTCTTCCTAGTCTGTCCACCATGGGTGACTCTGCTGGCATTCAAAATACTCGTGGCATAGTTTCCAGAATCACAGCAATACACAAGACACCACAGTATGACAAATAGACAAACAAGTGCTGGAGGATATAGGGAGAGACCAAAAGGTTTTATCCAGAGGAACTGTCCTCTATGACTCTCACAAAAATAAAGGAAATTACAGAAGGCAGTTCCAACCCACCAACTGCTCCTCGGAAACCCTATACAGGGTTGCCATGAGTCGAAACCGTCTCCATGGCACTTAACAACAACAAAAACCTTGGAAAGACTGTTACCAATGTTGTTGTGACTGTACCAGCCTACTTTAGTCACTCAGGGACAGGCTACCAAAGATGCTGGAACCATTGCTGGCCTCAATGTAGTTAGAATTGTCAATGAGCCAACTGTTGCTGTCACTGCCTATGGCTAGGAAGGAAAGGTTGGTGCTGAAAGAAATGTGCTCATCTTTGACTTAGATGGAGGCACTTTTGATGCATCAGTCCTCACTACTGAAGATGGAATCTTTGAGCTCAAACCTACAGCTGGAGACACCCATTTAGGTGGAAAAGACTTTGGCAACCGAACAGTCAACCATTTCATTGCTGAGTTTAAGTGCAGGCATAAGAAGGGCATTAGTGAGAATAAGAGGGCTGTCTGCCGCCTCCGCACTGCTTGTCACGTGCAAAGTGCACTGTCGCTTCTAGGACCCAGGCCAGTATTGAGATTGATGTTCTGTATGAAGGTGTTGACTTCCACACCTCCATCACCTGGGCCCGATTTGAAGAATTGAATGTTGACCTGTTCTGGGGCACCCTGGGCCCTGTGAAGAAGTCACAGATCCACGACATTATCTTGGTGGCTCTACCCGTATTCCCAAGATTCAGAAACTTCTACAGGATTTCTTCAGTAGCAAAGAAGTGAACCAGAGTGTGAACCCTGACGAGGCTGTTGGTTATGGTTCAGCTGTCCAGGCAGCCATCTTATCTGGAGACAAGGCTAAAAATGCTTAATATTTGCTTTCCCTTGGTATTGAAGCTGCTGGTGTAGCCATGACTGCCCTCATCAAGCACAATACCTACCAAGCAGACAAAGACCTTCACAATCTACTCTGACAACCAGCCCTGGGGTACTCATTCAGATTTATGAAGGTGAACGTGCCAGGACCAAGGATAGCAAGCTGCATACCTACAGCACCTCGTGGTGGTCCTCAGACTGAAGTCACTTTGGATATTAATGCCAATGTTGCTGCTGAGTCTCTAAGAGTACTGGGAAAGAGAACAAGATTACCATCACTAATGACAAAGGAGCTCTGGTAGCGTAGTGGTTACGAATCGGGCTGCGAACCACAAGGTCAGCGGTGCGAAACTACCAGCTGCTCCGCGGGAGAAAGATGAGGCTTTCTACTCCCGTAAAGATTTACACCCTCGGAAACCCTGTACAGGGTCGCTATGGGTCAGAACCGACTCGATGGCACATAACAACAACAACAATGACAAAGGCCGCTTGAGTAAAGGAGACATTGAGCATATGGTTCAGGAAGCTGAGAAGTACAAAGCTGAAGATGAGAAACAGCAGAACAAAGTGTCCTCTAAAAAAGTCACTTGAATCCTACGCATTTAACATGAAAGCAACAGTTCAAGATGAAAAACTTCAAAGCAAGATCAATGGTGAGAACAAACAGAAATTTCAAGATAAATGTAGTGAAATTATCAACTGGCTTGATAAGAATCAGACTGCAGAAAAAGAGGAATTTGAACATCAGCAAAAATAGCTGGAGAAAGTTTGCAACTCCATCGTTCCCAAGCTGTACCGAGTCCTGGAGGCATGCCTGGGTGCTTCCCCGGTGGTGGAGCTCCTCCATCTGGTGGTGCCTTGTCTAGACCCACCACTGCAGACATTACTTAAGCCAGTATCTGAGCATAGATAGCTTAGCATTGTTTCACGGTAAAATACTGAAGGACCCAAATTTGTAGCGCATTCAATAGCAGTTTCAAACATGCGAACTGCTGTACTAAATTTCTGGGCATTCTCAAGACTTGAATATGGAGTCATGTGCGTAGGGAGGGGCGTAACATAGCACTTTATTATTAGTAGTAGAAGTAGTAGTTGTTGTTGTTATGTGCCGTGGAGTCGGTTCTGACTCATAGCGACCCTGTACAGGGTTTCTGAGGCTGTAAATCTCTACAGAAGCAGAAAGCCTCATCTTTCTCCCTCAGAACAGCTGGTAGTTTCAAACTGCTGACCTTGAGGTTCACAGCCCGATTCGTAACCCCTACGCTACCAAAGCTCCTAATTATTATTATTATTATTCGTACTAAATTGTAAGTAGAAAAGGCAATGTCTTAAAGCTGTGCTTAAAATTGGCAACATGAAAAAAAAAAAAAGAAGAAGAAAGGTCATTCATTTGGCACCTGAAATCATTGATCTCTGACCTACCCTTCCCTCTGGAATTAATTCTACAGTCTCTTCAGTCCTCTTTTGTCTCTTCACATACCACTCCTGGCTTAGGAAGCATTGTTCGGAACCCTCAGCTCCTCCTGCCACTTCTTTTTGCCTTCTTCCTTCACAGGGAGACCCAAGGTCAATTTGTCCATGCCCAGAGCCCAGCTTCCTTCCCCTGGAGCCTGGTGGGGAAGGAGATTAGCCACTGGGATTCTCTGGCTATCAGCATCAGCCTACTCGATGTGTTGGGAGCTATGCCACAGCCAAAGAAGTATACTGGATCCTACCTACCGCTGTAGGATCAGCACTGGACTGCTAACCACAAGGTCAGTGGTTCAAACTCACCAGCTTCTCCTTAGAAACCCTATACAGGGTTGCTATGAGTCGGAACCAACTCAATAGCACTTAACAACAACAACCACAACCTGTTAGTGTCCGGTGACCACTGCCACAAAGTGCCACAAATCAGGTGCCTTAAAACAACCAAAAGTTCTAACCTTACATTGCTGGAGATCAGAAGTCCCGATCAGAATTCTTGGGCTAGAATCAAGGGGCAGTAAGACTGCACTTCCTTCGGAGACACTAGGGGAGGGTCCATTCTTGCCTCGTCTGGCTTCTAGTGGCTGTTGACACTCCTGAATTTAGGATCAGGTCTCTCTAATCTTCGAGGCCAGCATCTTCAGATCTTCCTCGGCTCTGCCTTCACATGACCTTCACCTGTGTGTATATGTGCCTCTGTGTGTGGTATGTCACTTCCTGTCCCCCTCACTCGGGTGTCTGAGTGATAGTATCCTGTCTCAGGTTTTGGTAGGTGCCAAAGAGCAGGTCACTCCGTGACAAACTCTGTCATGCAAAAATGGAGGATGACCACATCCCATCCCAACATGGAGCAGATGTGACTCCAAACCACTGGGAATCGTGGCCCATGTGACCTTGAGCATGACAGCTGGCATTGATAGTGCCCTGCCCCAGGGCAGCATTTGCTCCTGCTGGAAGTATGTGATCAATATACAGAATGAAGACCTGGTGTGGCATTATAGGATAAGCACTGGACTGCTAACTGCAAGGCTAGAGGTTCAAAGTCCAAGCCACCCATCAGAAACTCTATATAGGGTTGCTAGGAGTCAGAGTCGACTCTAGAGCACTTAACAACATTGTACAAAGTAGTTGGAGAGTATATTTTTTATTATTGTCGCAAATATGAAATGTCAGATAACAAGAGAGTGGATAAATGAGTTGTTGTTGTTAATGCCGTCTTATAACAACCCCATATAACATATCCAAGGAGCGACCTGCCAACCTTGTGGGTTTTCTATAGCGTCACACCAGGACTCTGAGTGAGAAGTAGGCGTACTCAAATGATCATTGCTTTAGACTAGAGTCTCTAGAGAAGCAAAACCAGTGAAGTTTATATATATATATATAT
>NW_006408963.1:112732-130599 GCF_000296735.1 Chrysochloris asiatica
TATATATATATATATATATATATGGAGCCCTGGTGTGGCACTATAGGATAAGCACTGTACCACAAGGTAAGTTTGAACTCTACAGTCAGTGGTTCAAGTCTACCAGCTGATGCTCAGAAACCCTATACAGTTCTGGTATGGTGGTGCTAGAGGATAAAGCACTAGACCACAAGGTCAGTTTGAACCACAAGATTATTGATTCTTGTGGTTCATATACAGGGCCATTATGAGTTGGAACAGACTCCATGGCACTTGACAACAACAACATAATAACAATAAGTGCCTTTGGCTCAGACTCATTGCAAACCTGTATCGGGTTTCTGAGGAGCATCTGACAGGTTTGAACTACGGAATTCTCAGTCAGCAATCCAGTGCTTATCTTACAGTGCCACACCAGGACTATAACTATAACTATGTTGTTGTTAAGTACCATTGAGTCAGTTCTGACACTTAGCCATCCTGTGTAGAGTTTCCAAGGAGTGGCTGGTGGGTTTCTGAAGAATAGCCGGTGAGTTTGAACCACCAACCTTGCGTTTCAAACTGACCTTGAGGTCTAGTGCTTATCCACAGCACCACAGCAGGATTCTGTGTATACAGACATGTATATATCAAAAACACTCATGCATGTAACATACATGTTGTATGTATGTTGTGAGTTTACATTCCATGGACGAGTGTACAGTGACTAGACAGTTCTGGAAGGATGCTCATGGAGGAGTTCACAGAGTTTACTTGTGGGGAGGGAAGAGGAAAGAGCTGGAGGACTTTGGCTTTTACTCTTTCTCCTATGCTTGTAGATGTGTGTATCGTTTGAATTCTCTACCATGAAAATGGAGTCAGATGGCAACTCAGCTGAGACCATCAACAGAAGTCATTTGTCTCTGGTTAGGACTCTCTGGACTGAAGAGGCCTAGCGTGGAGTCCCAGCCACACCGCTTCTAATGGAATGACCTTGACCCAAGTGGATAGCTGTCTGCTCTTTCTGTACAAACAAGAGGGACCATAGATGCTTGCTCCATTGTGCACTGTCACAAGTCAGTACACACAGAGTTCTGAGAGGAAGGTTCAGGAGTTGGAAAATAGAGCCTTGGGGATAGAAATGATGCTGGGGATCACATGATAGAACGTTGTAAGTCCAAAGACTTCTCCCTTGCACATGCCTTTTTTTCAACAACATAAAAGACGGCTGCTACACATGGACCTTGCCAGATGAACCGCACAAGAATCAAATCAATTATATCTGTGCAAAGAGACAATGGAAAAGCTCCATGTCATCAGTCAAAGCAAGATCAGGGGAGAACTGTGGAACTTGCTCATATTCAAGTTCAGGCTGAAGCTGGAGAAAATCAAAACAATTTTTAAATTAAGGACCTTGAGCATATCGCACCTGAATTTAAGAGACCATCTCAAGAACAGATTTGATGCATTAGACACTAATGACCAAAGACCAGAAGACTTGTGGGATGACATTAAGAACATCATACAGGAAGAAAGCAAAAGGTCATTAAGAAGGCAAGCAAGAAGGAAAAACCAAAATGGATGTCAGAAGAGACTCTGAAACTTGCTCTCCAGCATACAGATGTTAAAGCAAATGGAAGAAGTGAGGAGGTAAAAGAACTAAATAGAACATTTCTAAGGGCAGTTCCAGAAGACAAAGTCAAGTGTTATAGTGAAATGCGCAAAGACCTAGAATTACAAAGCGAAAAGGGAAGAACACTCAGTATTTCACAAGCTGAAAGAACAGGAAACAAAAATTCAAGCCTCGGTTTCAATATTGAAGATTCTATGGGCAGTATATTGAATGACTCATGAAGCATCAAAAGAAGATGGAAAGACTACACAGAGTCAGTGTACTAATAAGAATTGGTTGGTGTTCAAATATTTCAAGACATAGCATATCATCAAAAAACGATGGTATTGGAAGAAAAAATGCAAGCTGCACTGAAGGCACAGGTGAAAAGCAAGACGTCAGGACTACAAACAGAAATGTCTCAACAAACTGATGCAGCACTGGAGGCACTCACTCACCTATGCCAAGGAATTGGGAAAACAGCTACCTAGCTAACCGATTGGTAGAGACCCATATCTGTTCCCCTTCCAAAGAGAGGTGACCCAATGGAATGTGGAAACCATGGGGCAATATCATTAACATCACATGCAAGTGAATTTTTTTCTGAAGACAAAACAAAGGCAGTTACAACAGCACTTAGACAGGGAACTGCCAGGAATTCAAGCCAGATTCAGAAAAGGACATGGAATGAGAGATAGCATTGCTGACGTCAGATGGATCTGGCTGAATCCAGAGAAGATCAAGAGTACTTGTACTTTATTGACGATGCAAAAGCTTTCAACTGTGTGAATCATAACAAATTATAGATCACATTGCAAAGAATGGATATCCCAGGACATGAAATTATGCTCATGAGGAACCTGTATGCAGTTCAAGGGGCAGTAAGTAGTTCGAACAGAACAAGGGAACACTGAATGGTTTAAAATTAGGAAAGGTGTGTGCCAGGGCTGTATTCTTTCATCATACTTATTCAATCTGTATGCTGAGCACATAATCTGAGAAACCAGATTCTATGAAGAAGAACGTGGCATCAAGATTGGAGGAAGACTCATTAACAACCTGCAATATGCAGATGATACAACCTTGCTTGCTGAAAGTGAAGAGGACTTAAAATATTTATGGACGAAAATCAAAGACCACAGCCTTCAGTATGGGTTGCGCCTCAAAGAGAGGAAAACAAAAATCCTCACCACGCGACCAATAAACAACATCCATATAAATAGAGAAAAGATTGAAGTTGTCGAAGACTTCATTTTGCTCAGATTAACCATCAACAGTTACAGTATCGGCAGTCAAGAAATCAAACGGCGTTTTGCATTAGGCAATTCTGCTGCACAGACCTCTTTAAAGTGTTGAAGAGTAAAGACGTCAGCTTGAGGACTAAGGTGCTCCTGACCCAAGCCATGGGTCATATGCATGTGAAAGCTGGTCAGTGAATAAGGAAGACCGTAGAAGAATTGATGCATTTGAGTTATAGTGTTGGAGGAGAATATTGAAAATTCCATGGACTGCCCAAACCAGAGCATATCTGTGTTGGAAAAAGTGCAGCCAGAATACTCCTTACAGGCCAGGATGGTCAGACTTCATCTCTCCTACTCTGGACATATTGTCAGGAAGGACCAGTCCCTGGAGAAAGATATCATGCTTGGTAAAGTGAAGGGTCACCGAAGAAGAGGAAGACCCCCAGTGCAATTAACTGACACTGTGGCAGCAGTAACGGGTTAAAACATAATAACACAGGAGTGGGCAGTGTTTCATTCCGTTGTGTGCAAGGGGTTGCTAGGAATCGGAATTGACTCAGAAGCACCTGAAAACAGTAACAGACATCGGAGACATTGTGGATCAGTTCCAGACCTCCGCGATACAGTGAATATTGCAATGAATCACATTACTCAAATTTTTACTTGTCTTAGTGCTTATCAAAGAGATGTTGAAGCATGACTGTCTTTTAAGTGTGCAATAGCATGATGAAAATAATTGAGCTATTATGAGAATGACTAAAATGTGGCACAGATACACAAGTGTTTACACGCTGTAGGAAAAATGGCGCTGATCAACCTACTTCACACAGGGTTGTCACAAGCCTTCAGCATATAAAAAATGCAGCATCTGCAAGAAGCAATAAATAAAACGAAATATGCCTGCACATAGCTAGGACGACGCGCCCTGCTGGTGGGGAGTGGTAGAGCAGGCAGGCAACCTGGCGTTAGCCTAACTGGTGAAACTTCACCTGCTGCTGCCTGTGGTCACTACTGCAATTCAAACCCAGCCTCCTTCCTCGGGAGAAAGATGGAGCTGTCTGTTGCCATGAAGATTACCAGCCTTGGAAACCCTATATGAGTTGGATTTGACTTGATGGTAGGGGGTTGCTTCTGTTTTAGTTTGGTTTGCCTATTTGCCTTTTCCCACATTTTTTTTTTTCTTTCTTTCTTTAAAGAACTCATTGTTTATAATGCTAGGTTTTCATTTTTTGGTAACAATGCCATGGGAAGCAAGTGAATTATTGTAAACCAGAACAAAACACTGTATGGTCCGGAACCAACCTCACAATTGTTACTATGCCTGAGCGAGCCCATTGATGCCGCCACTGTGCCAATCCATCTTGTTGGGGGTCTCCCTCTTTCTTTCCGACCCTCCACCTTACCAAACATGGAGATCCTTCACCAGGGACTGGTCCCTCCTGATAATATGTCCAAAGAATGATACAGGAAGTCTGGCCATCCTGGCCTTCAAGAAGAACTCTGGCTGTATTTCTTCCAACACAGATTCATTTTGCTCTTTTGGCACCCTTTGGTACTTTCAATATTCTTCCCTTACAACACCATAACTCAAAAGCATCGATTCTTCTACGGTCTTCCTTATTCACTGTCCAGCTTTCACATGCATATGAGAAAATACCATGGGCTTGAGTCAGGCGCACCTTAGTCCCCAAGCTGACATATTTGCTCTTCAACACTTTAAAGAGGTCTTGTGCAATGAATTTGTCTAATGCAATACATCGTTTGATGTCCTGCCTGCTGCTTCCATGAGTGTTGATGGTTGATCTGAGCAAAATGAAGTCTTTGACAACTTCATTTATATTTATGGTCTGTGATACTATCACAGGCAGTGTTGTACTTCATGACAGATCTTGATATGTTCTTTTTGATGATGACTGTGACGCCATCCTTCTTCAAATCGTCATTCCCAGCATAGCAAGCCATGTGGTTGGCAGATAGAAAATGGCCAATCACAGTCCATTTCTGCTCATGAATCCCTAGGATATCAACGTTTATGCATTCCATTTCATTTTTGACAACTTCCAATTTTCCTAGATTCATATTTAGTACATACCAGCTGTTTCTCTTCATTTTGAGCTGTGCCCCATCAACATATGAATGACCCCAGGGGCTTTATTCCATTTGTGTCATCACGGTCAGCTCCACTTTGAGCAGGCAGCTCTTCCTCAGCTGTATTGGAGTGCCTTCCAACCTGAGGGGCTCATCTTCTGGCACTCTAGCTGACAATATTCTGGTGCTCTTCATCATGTTTCAATATTCAATATTCTGGTGCTTACAGTGTTCCATTGCCATTCATAAGGTTTTCAGTGACTAAATATTCAGAGGTAGTCAGTCTCTCCTTCTTCCTACTCTGTTTTAGTCTGTCCACCATGGGTGACCCTGCTTGCATTTAAAATACTGGTGGCATAGTTTCCAGCATCACAGCAACACACAAGCCACCACAGGAGACAAACTGACAGACGAGTGGTTGGTTGTGAGCATAAAAGCCATGTAATCTGGTTTACTTTTTAAGAAATTATTCTGAGACACTGGAGAAACCTGAGACTCTAGCCCTCGACCACCCTTCAGGTCTGGGATGGAACTCACCCCTGTGGCCCAATCTTCAACCAAACAGTAGATAGGAATATAGTGGAGACAACAACACTAGCAAAGTAAGTTCACCATGGAATGATCAATCATTCAAAATCAGAAGGGCAACATTTCCCTAAGGACAACGTTCAGAAGGGTTGAGAAGGATGGTGGAATGGAAATAAGAGCCACAGGAAGGAAAAGGGATAATTGCATTTATATGCTCTGTAAACCATTCAAATCACAATAAACAGTTGTTTGTTTGTTTCTACCAAACCAGAGACTTCTGGCAAGATGGCAGACTAGGAAGACACACTACAGGGACCCTCTACAACAAAGATGTTGTTGTTGCTAAGTACCATGGAGTCGGTTCCAACTCATAGTGACCCTGCACAGGGTTTCTGAGGCTATAAATCTTTATGGAAGCAGAAAGCCTCATCTTTCTCCTGTGGAACCGCTGGTAGTTTCAAACTGCTGACCTTGAAGTTAGCAGCTGATTCGACAACAAAGATATGACAGACCAAATAAAACAGACACAGGTGAAAATTCTGGCACCCTGAACTTCAGAAGAAATGTTAGAGAGGTGGATGAAGTGCTTGCTGGTTGGAGAGGCCCAGCACGGTGGCGAGAACAGGAGACTGACTAAGGAGCAGCTGGCCAGACATGGCTCTGCTCTCTTGTGCCACCTTGTGAGCAGCTTTGGCAGTAGAGGGAGGCCTGGCATTCACGCAGGTGATGGAAAATATGTGATTTCTTCGTTTCCTCCACACTCCCCTAGTGATCAGAAGTGTGGCCAGCTCCCACCCTCACCCACCTGCAGTGTAGACCCTGCTCTCCAGGAGTTTGGGATGCAAGTGCTTGCAAGCCAGAGCACTGTTAGGTGAGGCCGGCTGCACTGCTTTGGTGCCTGTATGCAGGTGGGCTCGACTCCAGAACTACAAAACCTGTAGAACCACCAGACCAGCATTTGACCAGTCATCCTGACCCCAGCTTCCCTGTGGTCCTACCAGACACTGAAACCAGCTCCATCAAGAGATACTTCCATGAACTACTTCCAGATTGAGTGCCCTGAGCATACATAACACCAAGGTCAATGGTCACCCATCTAAGGACACGAACTCTGCTGTCACATCCATCACATAACCGCCACGTGAGCTCCTTGAATTGATGGAGCACCTCTAGAGACTTTTCCTCCCAGGGTCCAACAATTGCACTGTTTGTTTTTACAAATACGACAACCCACAATGCCCTGGAGAGAACAGACAATTTAATCTCACACGAAGAAATGAGAGAGGATGACTCAAACAAGTGACCAAGGTGGAGAGCTAGAAGACATTTCTAAGGAAGAAAAGGTAATGAAACTAACTGAAAAAATTCAAAAGAATGATATTTTGATACCTTCAGTAGATTGACAGAAAAATCAAGGAAAGCAAGGCAAACACAGAATCAAATTTTAGAAGAATTCAGGCAAACGCTACAGGAACAAACTGAAAGAATGAATGCAAATTTTGAAATAACATAAAACCTGCAATTAGAGAATCAGAAGATTAATGCTAAGATTTCAGAAAGAGACAAAGGAGAAGATTCAAAGCAATGGAAGCCCTAATTAGTGAACTTGAGATCAATCAGGAAAAAAAAAAAAGCAAAAAAACAAAGAAATCCTACGAGTTATGTGGGACACCATGAAGAGGAATAACTTACAGGTAATTGGAATTCCAGAACGGAAAGAGACAAGCTAAATAAACCCCCAAAAGGATAGATCTCAAAAGAGACTCACCAAGAATATGTCCAGATCAAAAAGAATATCTCCAGATCAGTCATGAGGTACAACGCTGTCTGTGATACGATAATATCCATGCGCCAACAGGAAAGACCAGTTAATACCACTATTATTCAAATTTACACACCAACCACTAAAGCCATTGAGGATGAAATAGAAGAATTCTACCAACTTCTTCAATCTGAAATTAATCAAACATGCAATCAAGATGTATTGATCATTAGTGGTGATTGGAATGCAAAAGTTGGGAACAAAGAGGAAGGATCAGTTGTTGGAAAATGTGGCCTTGGTGATAGAAATGATGCTGGAGATCACATGATAGAATTCTGCAAAATCAGTGACTTGTTCATTTCAAATACCTTCTTTAGACAGCCTAACAGACTATTACACACAGGGACCTCGCCAGATGGAATACACAGAAATCAAATTGACTATATCTGCAGAAAGAGACTATGGAAAACCTCCATATCAGTGAAAACAAGGCCGGGACAGACTGTGGAACAGACCATCAATTACACATATGCAAATTAAAACTGAAGCTGAAGAAAATGAAAACAAGTCCACGAGAGCCAAAATATAACCTTGAATATATCCCACCTGAATATAAAGATCATCTGAAGAACAGATTTGATATATAAAAAACACCAAAGAACAGAAGGGTTGTGGGATGACATCAAGAACATCATACATGAAGAAAGCAAAAAGTAATTGAGAAGAAAAGAAAGAAGGAAAAGGTCAAAATGGATGCCAGAAGAGACAGTGAAACTTGCTCTCCAGCAAAGAGATGCTAAAGCAAATGGAAGAAATGAGGAGGTCCAAGAGTTGAACAGAAAAGTTCAAAGGTCAGCTCGAGAAGATAAAGCCAAATATTAAAACAAAATGTGCAAAAATCTGCAGTCAGAAAACCAAAAAGGAAGAACACGCTCACCCTTTTTTCTCAAACTGGGGAAAGTGAAGAAAAAATTCAAGCCTCGACTTTCGTTACTGAAGGATTCTCTGGGCAAATTATTGAATGATGCAGAAAGCATCAAGAGAAGATGGAAGGAATACACAGAGTCACTGTACCAAAAGGAAATGGTTAATGTTCAACCATTTCAAGAGGTAGCATACTATCAAGAGCCGATGATACTGAAGGAGAAAGTCCAAGGTGCATTGAAGGAATTGGTAAAGAACACGGCACCAAGAATTGATGGAATAAAAATTGAAATATTTCAAGAAAGTGAGGGGGCACAGGAGGCACTCACTCATCTGTGCCAAGAAATTTGCAAGACAACTATCTGGCCGACTGATTGGAAGAGATCCATATTTGTGCCCATTCCAAAGACAGGTGACTCAACGGATTGTGGAAATCATTGGACAATCAATCTCTTTGCTATCCCGTGTGAGTAAAGTTTGACTAAAGGTAATACAGAAACGGCTACAATCATACATTGACAGAGAACTTCCAAAGGATCAACCCAGATTCAGAAGAGGCCATGGAACAAGGGATATCATTGCTGATGGATCTTGGCTGAAAGCAGAGAATATCAGAAAGATGTTTATTTGTGCTTTATTGACTACACAAAGGCTTTCGATTGTGTGGATCATTACAAGCTATGGACAGCATTGCAAAGAATGAGTATTCCAGAACACTTAATTGTGCTCATGAGGAATCTGTACATGACCCAAGAGGCAGTTATTTGAACAGAACATGGGAACACTGAATGGTTTAAAATGAAGAAAGTTGTGTATTTTTTCACCATATTTATTCAACCCGTATGCTGAGCAAATAATCCAAGAAGCTGGGTTAGATGAAGTAAAATGTGGCATCAGGATTGGAGGAAGACTCATTAACAATATGCAGATGATACGACCTTGCTTGCTGAAAGTGAAGAGGTCTTAAAATATTTACTGATGAAGATCAAAGAGCACAGCCTTTGGTATGGTTTGCATTTCAATGTAAAGAAAGCAAAAATACTCACCACTGGACCAATAAACAACATTCTTATCAATGGAGAAAAGATTGAAGTTGTCAAGGACTTCATACTTCTTGGAACAACTATCAACACTCACAGAAGCAGTCAAGAAATCCAACGACGTATTGCATTAGGCAACTCTGCTGCACAAGACCTTTTTAAAGTGTTGAAGAGCAAAGAAGTCAGCTTGAGGACTAAGGTGCACCTGACCCAAGCCATGGTCTTTTCAATAACCTCATATTCAAGCAAAGCTGGGCAGTGAATAAGGAAGACCGTAGAAGAACTGATGCTTTTGAGTTCTGGTGTTGGAGGAGAATATTGAAACTGCTATGGGATGCCAAAAAAACCAACAGATCTGTGTGGGAAGACGTGCAGCTAGAGTGCTCCTTGGAGACTAGGATAGCCAAATGTGGTCTCTCATACTTTGGACATATTGTCAAGGGGGACCAGTTGCTAGAGAAGGATATCATGTTTGGTAAAGTGTAGGGTCATAGAAAAAGAGGAAACCCCCAGTGAGATGGAGTGGCAAAGTGGAAGCATCAACTATGAGTCGGTAGTGACTCGATTGCCCCTAACAACAACAACAACAACAATACAGTCTACAAAATAGCCTGGTACTGGTATAATGAAAGATACATGGATCAATCTAACAGAATTGAGAATCCAGAAATTGACCCATCCACATACAGCCAATTGCTTTTCAACTAAGTAACTAATTATATTGCATGGGGAGGAGATAGTCTCTTTAAGAGATGGTGCTGGAAGAACTGGAAAGCGATGTGCAAAAGATCAAAACAAGACCTTTACCTCACCCCCTGTACGACAACCAACGCAGCATGGATTAAAGACCTAAATGTGAATCCCAGAATTATAAAGGCTATCAATGAAAAAATAGGGATAAATGTGAAGGCTCTAATACAGGGCATACACAGACTACCAAACATTTTGGAAATTACACAAACAAAAGCAGACCAAATAGATGATTGGGTCATAATAAAAGTAAAAAACCTATGTGCATCAAAAGACTTCACCAAAAGAGTAAAAAGGGAACCCACAAAATGGGAAAAAATCTTTTGCAAAGACACACCAGACAAGGGACTCATTTCTAAAATATATAGGAACCTACAACACCTCTACAAGAAAAAGACAACCCAAATAAAACAATGGGCACAGGACATGAGCAGACATTTCATCAAAGAGGAGATCCAACAAACATATGAAGAAATGTTCATGATCACTAGCCATTAGAGAGATGCAAATCAAAACAACAATGAGATATCATCTCACACCAGCAATAACAGCAAAGATCAAAATAATAGAGGACAATAAATGCTGGCTAGTATGTGGAGAGACTGGGACCCTCCTACATTGCTGGTGAGATTGCAAAATGGTCCAACCACTCTGGAAAGCAATATGGCGCTTCCTCAGAAGGCTGGAAATAGCAATACCTTATGATCCAGCAATTTCTCTACTTAGTATTTACCCACAAGAAATACAAGCCATAACACGAGTAGATATATGCACACCAATGTCCATAGAAGCACAATTGCAAAAAGATGGAGACAGCCTAAATGCCCATCAATGGAAGAATGGACAAACTGTGGTACATACATACACACAATGGAATATTAAGCTACCTTGAAGAATAATAACAAGGAAGCTGCAAACCAGCGCATAACATGGATGAACCTTGAGGACATTATGCTGAGTGAACTCAGTCAGTCACCAAAGGAGAAATACTGCATAGGGCCATTATTGTGAAAATTTAAGAAAAAGAATACACGAGCAGACATGTGGTCTTGCTTCTGACCACATTGGTCACTGATAAGGGGAAGTATGGGAAAAACAGCGATGTTGTGAGCTAAGTCCGACCCCATTCAATAGACTCCTGTTAACCTGGATTGAGATCTGGTTAAACAGCAGTATGACGAGACCTGGGGACTCCTGGGCCCAGGGACAGGGACATGACCACAGAGGACTAGAGTGGAGTGTGAAGCGTCCTACTGATATGAAGTGAGGGGAGATGCACAGAAACACCCATACTTGCAGATAGTACCCACTTGACCTGGCTTCAATGGCTGGATGATCAGAACTCGACAAGAGGAAGAAAGAAGAGGAAAAAAAGAGTAATCCATTACAATTTGATGGACTTGTCCTATGCTTGTTGATGCAGTAGGTCAAAGGAGGGAACAAATCTTTATAGCGAGGATCATTCCCACCCCCTCAATACACAGGGTAGACAAGAATGGGCAACTTGGATGTTGGCTACTCAAAATGGGGGGTGGGGAGAGGCTACAAAGGCAAGAAGTGACTGGGTTACAAGTTTTCAAGAGGGGGCCTAGTTCCAGAGAGTGTGGGGGAAGGCAGATTCTCCACTGAGTGGTTTCCAACCTGTCAGGATGGGGCTGATGAAAGGAGATGGGGATAAGACTCTTGTGGTTCAATAGGGAATGATTGCTATCAGGACTGACTGTGAGTGTTGGAAAGGTAAAGGTAAATGTTTTGTGACAAAAGGAGGGGAGTGGTTGACTTTGCAGTCCAGGACAAGAGGTCCCTGGAACCATCAAGGGATAAGAGCCAAGTGTGGGACCCTACCCAGAGAAGCAGTGATGCTAGAGATGGAGGCAGAGACAATAACGTGGAGAGATGGAGCAGCTGGGGACTCTGGACTTAGGGAGGGAGAGGGGCTGTGTGCTGACGGCCCGGGGGTGGGCTTGAGGGGTATACTCTTTGGTTGTTTGATTATGCATGGAGGGGATTGTAATCATGGCAATGAAACAAAATAAAATGGGATGAATGTAAAGCTAGTGTTCTCCCATGTAAACTGTCACATAATTAACAATAAAATTTAAAAAAGGAAAAAGATGGAGACAGCCTAAATGACCATTAACAAAAGAATGGCTAGACAAACTTTGGTACATGCGCGCCATGGAATACTGTCAAACCTTAAAGAATCGTGATGAAACTGAAACATCTCACAACATAGTTGAACCTGGAGCACATTATGCTGAGTGAAATTAGCCAATCACAAAAGGGCAAATATTGTGTGAGACCAATGTTGTTTAAAAAAAGATTTTCTTGAAAAATGAAAAGATCAATGACGGTTACGGACGGCAGGGTTATGGGCTAGACGTAGACAGACACATGCTTGCTAACATGGGTGACAGGTTAGGTAATACACAACAAGAGGGAGGTTAGCAGAGGAAAGGTGAAGTTAGCAAGAGACATCGAGGGAGGACTCCAAGAGTTAAAGTGAACAGATGTAAATGCTGTTAAGTGTTGGGACATGGAAGACATTGCAACCGTGTAATGAAGCAAAGTCTAGGATTTGGTGAATGGAAAACTGATGATCTGCTCTGTAAACCTTCACTCGATTCACAATAAAAAGTTGAAGAGGGAAAAAAAAAAGATTATTTGATAAAAATAACAGAAATCATTCTGCCACTCTGACTGTTATATGGGGAGCGCATAAGACGGCAGAGGCCAAGTAAGGACAGTGCTGCAGTGACCCAGAGCAGACAGGATCACAACGCCGACTAGAAAGGTGGCTGTGGAGGTGAGGAGAGTGAAAGGACTTGAGAAGTGTTCAAGGAGCCACAATTTTATTGGGTTGATTTCAGAAAATTTGACCAATGGGTTAGACATTGGACTGCTAACCGTAAATTCTGTGGTCCAAAGCCACCAGCAGCTCTGCAGTAGTAGAATAATGAGTCTTTCTGCTCCCATAAAGATATGCAACCTCTTAAACCGTATCTAAAAGTCCTGGTGTGGCAAGGTAGGGTCAGCACTGAACTACTAACCACAAGGCCAGCAGTTTAAAATCCACCAGCTGCTCCACAGAAACCCTATACAGGCCCACTATGTGTTGGAACCAACTCAACAGCACTGAACAACAAGGAATCCCTTTATCGGGTCCTTATGAGTCAGAACTGACTCGATGGCACTTAGCAACAACAACATGATTGGAAATTAAATCGCTGGCAGTGGGTATGAGAGAGAAGCCTTTGGCAGACCAATCCTCCTATAAAGAACCATAAAAGCCCATTAAAATATGACAGAAATATCTGCTTACAGCCATTGGAAAACTTGCCAAGTGATCATGTTCAAATGGGGCTGAAACGCAGGAGGTTGAACAGAGTGCCAGTGTGTTCAGAGGGGACGGGGGCGGGGGGGCTTGAGGTGCTAGTTCTGGAGGTGGGACAAGACCAGGAAATGACAGTGTTCACAGTGTGACTGAGGGAAGTCACTTTTCCTGCGAATGGTCGTCCCTGGCAATCCCTGGTCAGCTAGCTCGGCCTCAAGCTTCAGAACTCAGGTCTGCCTCGCCTGGATCCCCCTACTTCCTGACCTACTCCCTCTTAACGCAGTGAGTACATCATCTCTGGGTGACTTTTCCAGCAACTCAGAGCTCCATGAGGGTAGGACCAAGCACCAGCACAGCAGAGCACAGCCAGACAGTAGTCCTTTAGGGTGACAGGATGTGGAATCTGAGATTGCCTATTTTGGTGAGGTTTTAGCACTCATCTGAGGCCAAACCCCAAACCAAAGCAAACCTACTGCCACTGAGTCGCTTTGAATTCATTGCGCACCTACAGGAGAGAGCAGAGCTGTCCCATAGATCCCCAAGGCTGTAATTGTGCCTTGTAAGACTGCCACGGCTTTCTAAGCTGTGGCTTCCAACTTCTGATCTTTTGGTTTTCAGCCCAGTACTTCAAGCACAGCGCCACCAGGGCCCCGTAATCTGAGGCCAGGAGGTACTAGCTGTCCACACAGTCCCCAGTCACAAAGGAAACACCACAAAAAAAGGCTACCCACCCAGCAGAAGATGAAATGTCTAAGGAGAATTGAAAAGCAGTTGGCTCTCCCCTACCCTCCCATGACAGAGGAGAACGAGGCATTCCCTCTAATCCCAAGTCAAATGTGTCAAACCAAGAGGCCAGGACAGAGAAGCACAAAAGATGCATTAGGAAGGGCACTGTGGGGAAGGGGAGCTAGACTGACAGGAGTGGAGTCCCACACTGTCTCTGTTACAGGGTGTCACTTCCGGGAGATCCCAGCAGTACACCCTTTGTCCCACTCTGACCTGCTATTTCCTATGTGTCCTAGAGCACTTCCGCTATGGCTTCTGAGGGTCAATTTACAGTTGAGGATGGACGAGAAGATGGATTGGATGTGCCTCTGCCTTGCCTTGTGGGGGTAGGGGTGGGCTGGGTGAAGAGAGAGGACTCAGCCCTTTAGCAAAGGTACATTCCCCTTTGGATGAGGTGAGATGTTCTGTGTAGGCTCCTGATGGAGCTGGGCTCCTGGGTAAGAGGCTGGAGGATGTGGCCCTCAAGGGCGGGAGGTTGATGGAGAAATACTCATATGGGAGATCCCAAATGATGTTGCCAAGTCAAGAGTGTCCTGTAAGAGCTGGCACCTCTCATCCCTAGTCCGGACCCTGGAGGGACCCAGAATCACACACGTTTGAAGAAACTCAAGCAGAGTGGAAAACGGAACCCTGCCCCCTCGGAGACACCACACACTTCTGAGTATTCAATGAGTTCAGATGAAAATTTTTAAATAATTCAGAAAGTGTTTACACTTGCCAACAGAAAACCTCCAGGACACCTGGATGGCAGAGGTAAGAAACAGATGAAGGAGCAGATTTCTAACTAAGCATCGGTAAGGAAAAAAATTTAAAGAATTTTCCTTTTTGTACCTGGTCAAGTTCATTCCGTTACAATAAAGCAAGTCACACGAATTGTTTGGTTATCCGGAACAAACCAAAGTGATGTTGACACTAGTCTAGGACGTTTGCAACAGGATGAGGGAAAAGTGTGACTCAGTGGGAGAATGACAATGTGCACGTGCATGCTGTTGGAAGCATGGCACCAACAGACTTGCTTGATGCAGGACTGCCACTAACCTTTACTGTGCCATTAGTGCTCCAGTGTCCTGGAGGCGACTGGGACTTGTGTGTATCAGAGTGAACCTGTGCTATATAGGGTTGTCAATGGCTGCCATCTTTTGAAAGTAGATTGCCTGGCCATTCTTCGACAGCACCTCGGATTATTAGCCTTTTGGTTAGCCGCCAAGCGTTTAACCCTTTGCACCACCCAGGGACTCTGTTCAATAAAGGGTACTTTGCTAGCTTCCACGTGGAGACTATCATGGTGAATACACTTTAGACTGTAGAGGGTCCCTCCTCGGTTTGAGAGTCAGGTTTCAGCATAAACATCACTGCTCCTTTAAGAGGTCAGTTGCTGAATGAATGTAGCAAAAGTTTTACAGGAGACTCACGACCTTGGCCACTGCTGGGCACGCTTGGGGAGGAGGTGAGCTAAGGCAGCAAGGCAGCTCTCTAAGGGGACACAGTTAGACTGACGGCAGGAGCTTTGCCCTTCACTGTGATGCTTTGCGGAAGTCGGGCCTAAATCATAGACTTTGCTAAAAGAAAAATCAAGGCTAAAAGGCAGAATCTGATTGTGGAAGGTGAAATGAAACTGGACCACCTTGGTTGCCTCGCATTGGTCATCAGAGCCCCCACGAATTGGCAGCTATGTTCTGTAGTGAAGGGAGTAACGCTGTATTCGGGTAATTTCCACGTCGAAACAATGAGCGGCTGCATGGTGAAGGGGTCAGTAAGGCCCTGGCCCACCCTCAGTCGCAGCCCTGCGCCCAGCCTCGCACTGTCCCTTGAGTGAATCCCTCCGCCCCGCCCCCGACAGCTCTGCAGACCCATCTCCCGCCTGCCTGGGACCAAGAGGCAAACTACACACAAGGCCTAGGGGCCTCGCCGCGAGCCTCGGCCCAGAGAGCGGGCTTCCGGGGCGCGCCATCTGGCAGCGACACGGACACGGCTGCAGAACACCGGCCCAGGCCAAGGTCCCCTGGGAACACCGTTTCATTACATTGGACATCATATTTCCCAGCGAGCACCACGCCGATCCAGACATCATATTTCCCAGCGAGCACCACGCCGATCCAGCGGCTGCGGAAACGGCAGTATGCGCAGGTGCAGGCGCAGACACAACGGACGCAAGCTCAGTGTCACACGAGCAAGCACACACCAGATGAGCACCTGCTCTAACCAGGTGTAATTTTGGCGGGCAAGCAGTTGTCCCGGCTAAGCACGCAGGTGCAAACGTTCCTCCTCCACTGCCTAGGAACCTGCGACACTGCTGGGCCCACGGTGTCTGCCTCCGATCCCTAGAGATGGGGAGCACTGACACCCGACAATGGATAGGCAGGAGAGAAACTGAAGAGCTACGAAAATATGCTAAGCTCCAGCAGCAGTCAGGTGATGTTCATGAGGAAGAACTCCGGAAAGCAGGGTGGGAGTAGCTGCACAGCTGGAGGAACGCAGCAGCTCACAACTATAGGTGCAGAAGCTGTTGATGTTTGCTGTGTATTCTCAAGGATACTAACACCCCCCCCCCAACTTAATTTCCCTGGAGTCCTGGAATGGCACCATAGAATAACCACTCGACCTGAGGTCGGTTTGAACCACAAAGTCGGCGGCGCTTAACAATTTCCCTGCTTTTGTTTGTGGGTTAAGTTCCCAATGATTTGCACTAATGAGAAAATAAGCATTATGTGGGTTCCCGTCCAGTATATGAGGAAAAAACATATTTTAAAAAATTAAGAGAAAAGCAATTAACAGTGTTTTAAGTGGGAAAAAATGGTAAAGATACTGGAGCATCAAGCTAAGTCTCAAACCCTTGTCTGCTCTCTCTTGTTCTACATTTTTCCTGCTTTGGGGTGGGGGGAATTCCTGAACATCTCAGGGTGACAACCAGCCACTTACTTTCCATACCAATAAGAATCCCGTCACCAGACTCCTTTGGCTTTGGCCTAGGGATGCCCACAGATCCTCACAGACCCTGCCCCCACCACACCCCAATGAGGACTCAAGGATCAGGTACCAACCCTGCCCACAGCAGAGACAAGACTCAGCAGAAACACTCAATTATATTTATTGAAGAGAAACATGAACTAGAACCGAAGGGAAATTCACAGGAGATGTGTAGTTGCTTCTAATGATCAATGGGCCTCCCTCCCCCAGATCCCAGGGCCAGCCTCTTGTCAAAACTATGGACTCTAGTCTCATCTACTCACTTTGAGGAAACCCTCCCCAGCCAACCTGATGGGGCATAAACTGCCCTGGGGCCCCGCTGGACAATCAAACAACACTGGAAAACAACCAAGAACCTGGCTTCATGAGGGGAAGAGCAGGGGTGGAGCTTCCTGAAGCCTGCCCCATCCCTGATTCACAGATCCTTCGGTGGTCAGAGTGTGGGTCGCCCCTCCCTAGGCAAGGCCCTCGTGGCCACTGCCTGCCTGAGCTGGGGCAGGAGCACTTTCATCTTCCTAAGGGGCATCCTCTGCCTTGGCATCAGTATGAGCACTGGAAGCAGCCACAGGGTGGTCCCCAGGGTCGTTAGCAGCTTCACCGACCACTTCAGCAGCGCAGTCAGTCTGGTGGTCATCTTCATCTGCTGGGTCGGCCTGGGCGGCACCTTCGTCAGTTGGGTCAGCACAGGCAGCAGCTTCGTTGATTTGATCGGCCTGGGCGGCACCTTCGTTGGCTGGGTTGGCATAGGCAGCACCTTTGTCGGCTGGGTCGGCATAGGCAGTACCTTCGTCAGCTGGGTCGGCCTGGGCGGCACCTTCGTCAGCTGGGTCGGCATAGGCGGCACCTTCGTCAGCTGGGTCGGCCTGGGCGGCACCTT
>NW_006408963.1:133106-134655 GCF_000296735.1 Chrysochloris asiatica
GCCTGGGCAGCACATTCATCAGCTGGGTCGGCATAGGTGGCACCTTCGTTGCCTGGGTCAGCCTGGGCGGCACCTTCATCAGCTGGGTTGGCATAGGTGGCACCTTCGTTAGCTGGGTTGGCATAGGCGGCACCTTCGTTGCCTGGGTCAGCCTGGGCGGCACCTTCATCAGTTGGGTCGGCATAGGCGGCACCTTCGTCAGCTGGGTCAGCATAGGCGACACCTTCGTTGCCTGGGTCGGCCTGGGCAGCACCTTCATCAGCTGGGTCGGCCTGGGCAGCACCTTCATCAGCTGGGTCGGCATAGGCAGCACCTTCGTCAGCTGAGTCGGCCTGGGCAGCACCTTCATGGTCTGAGGCAGCCTGGGTAGCACCTCCGTGGGCTGAGGTAGACGGGCCTGGCTCTTCCTCGGCTGAGGGGGCATCTTCATTAGCTGGGGCTCCCCTGCCTTTTCTAGACTGTGCAAGCGCCCACTCCCTCAACTCCTCAGCCTGTTGAACCAGGTGCAGCAGCTCCAGGAAGCCAGGAGGCTGCCCCCTCACATCCATCCCCTTCAGCGTGGTGTACAGAATCAGACTGGGGTGAGCCTGTAACAACACCTGCCTCAAACGCACATGGTCTGCGATGGCGGGGGGTACCGCCCCCTTCTCTATGGCCACCTGAAGAAGACCTTCCTGGCGTACAACATAGGCAAACAGGCTCTCCCCAGGCTGCTGGCAGCAGGTGAGCAACCTGAGATGCGCTGTAATGCGCGTCTCCTGGGTTGCAAACACCCGCACCATGGCAATCAAGCATTCCTGCACTGAGAGGGTGGGGTCATCTGCCAGGAGGTTACATAGAAGATCCAGGGCTGGGCCACTCAAGCACTCCATCAGCCTCCTCCTCTTCTCCCTCTCTGGCACGTGGCGCCACTGGTGAAGCATGTCGTAGGTGTGGTCTAGCCAGCTCTCAAAGGGCTCTTCCCCAGGGACAGGGTCTTCCTCCCCGGAAAACGGTTTCAGTTCCTGGTAGGCCAGTCTCTGCACCATGGGCTGCAGGGCGTTCCTCCACTGACGCATCCAGATTTCGATCCCCTCCTCGTCTCTTGCCACACCTAAGGCTGCCCTCTCACGTAAGCCTGCAGCCACACCTAGTGCTCCTACCACGTCTTCATACCCTGCGTCACCTGCGGCTCCCACCCCTCCTGGCACCTCAACTCCTGCCTCGCCCACAGCTCCTCCATCACCTGCGGCTCCCGCCCCACCCTCAATGGCTGCCTCATCTGCAGCTTCTTCTACAACTGGGACTCTTGCCTCATCTGCAGCTCCTCCTACAACTGGGACTCTTGCCTCACCTGCAGCTCCTCCTTCAGCTACGACTCCTGCCTCATCTGCAGCACCTCCTTCAGCTGGGATTCCTGCCACACCTGCAGCTACTCTTCCAACTGGAACTCCTGCCTCACCTGCAGCTCCTCGTACAACTGGGGCTCTTGCCTCACCTGCAGCTTCTGCCTGGCCTACAGCTGAACCTTCCACAGGAACTTCTGGCTGATCTAAGACCCCTACTACAT
>NW_006408963.1:137275-137823 GCF_000296735.1 Chrysochloris asiatica
GCACCGACTCCACGGCACCTAACAAATTGGAAGCCGTTTCCAAGAGGTTCGACCCCTGGGTTTTCCCAAGTACGCAGCTCGAGTTCTAAATACTGGGGGCAGGGACCGGTTCCCCACTCTTAGGAGCATCGGGGAGAACTCGGGATGGGCTGGGAGCACGGTGCACCGCATTCCCAGACACGCAAGGCCTGGGCCCCTCACCGCATGGAGCCCCACACCCCCAGAAAGACGCGCCTTCCTCCCCCGCCATCCGTAGGCCCCTGATTCGGGCCTCCAAGCGGGACACCCGCCGCAGCCAGGGCCCCCAGGCCCCTCAAGCCTGAGTCACGGCGCCGCACCCCTGCTCGCTCTCCCTCTCCCCGTGCCAGATGGCGCGACCCCCAGGGGACGCAGCCAACCTCGGCCCCTCCCCCCACGGTCCCCCACCCCGTCCGAGCGGGCTCCGCCACTGGGGCACCGTACCATGCCCCCCAAACCGAGCAACCTCCGCACGGTACCCTCTGCCGGGACCCTTCACCCCAGCTCCCTCAGCACCCCGGCTCCATCAA
>NW_006408963.1:138702-139925 GCF_000296735.1 Chrysochloris asiatica
TCACCCCGGCTCCGCAGGCCGTGGTCCCTCATTCCCCGGCTCCGTCACCCCGGCTCCGCAGGCCGCAGTCCTCACCCCCTGGCTCCATCACCCCGGCTCCGCGGTCACCCCGGGTCCATCAGGGCACGGTCCCTTACCCCAGGCTCCGTCTCCCAGGTTCGGTCACCCGAGCTCCGCTCACCAGGGACTGTGCGCACCCACGATCAGAGAAACACCGTCTCAGCGTGCGAGCACCTCGGATCCCAGATGTGAAAATGGACACCAGAACAGACGTGAGGATAAACGTCGGATTCACGTGTCTCAGCCACGAGCGCCCCAACACCCTTCCCCCACAGGCCACGCGCTCTTCCCCGCTTTCCCGGAAGCCCCCGCCTTGGTGGTGGTTGGCCTCGTGGCTGAGCGCACGTGGGCGGACATCGCTTTTCGTTGTCATGGCACCGGCACCTGCGTGGTGAGGACTCGCTGGGCAAAAGGCGCCCCCATTGGTCAACAGGATGGCCTGGCCCCCAGGGGGCTAAAGGGGGAGGGAGAGCCCTTGTAGCTAGTTTGGGGTGTGGCTTAGGAAGCCAGGCCTTAGCAGCGAGAGCCCCCCCCCACCTCCCCAGAACCCCCACCCCGGGTGCTCTGCACGCAAAGGCTTTCCCCATCATGCCGCAGTCGGTGCAAGGGCTGGCTGCTCCCTCCCAGGAGCCTTATCACAACTCCTTCCTCCCAGAACCGGCCCTCAGCCCCTGCAATGCCACTGCCCTGGGAAGAGTGCGGGCTTCGAGTCCGGCCAAGGCAGGCTCACCTGCTGCTGGGTGGCCTGACACATGTCCCTGGGCGGCTAGGACCCTCGTCTGCACCTGCGCAGTGGGAACACACTGCTCTTGATGGGGTGCTGAATGTGCTAAAGTCATTTGGTAGAGGGCTGGTGTCCGCTAGCCTGTCCATGAGGTGTATTGGTCGTGGTTAAGTACCATGGAGTCGGTTCCGACTCCTAGCGACCCTCTTTCTGAGGCTCGGAAATCTTCATCTTCTCTCCGTGGAGTGACTGTTGGGCTCGAACCTCCGACGCTTGTGGTTCGCAGTCCCGTGCTTATCCTACACAACTATATATACACACACATATATAGTCATGGTGTGGCACTGTAGGATAGGCACTCGACTGCTATTTGAACGGCAAAATCGGCGGTTCAAGCCCACCAGTTGCAATGCAAACCGACCTTGCAGTCCAGAGCATT
>NW_006408963.1:140405-143438 GCF_000296735.1 Chrysochloris asiatica
ACCAGCTGTTCCACTGGAGAAAGATGAGGCTTTCTGCTCCTGTAAAGATTTATAGTCTCGGAAACCCTGTGCAGGGTCGCTATGAGAGGGAACTGACTACAAGGAACATAAAAACAACATATACATTGTTGTTGTTAAGTGCCGTCGAGTAGGTTCCAACCCATAGGGACCCTGCATAGGGGTTTCGGAGGAGCAGCTGCTGAGCTTGAGCCACCAACCTTGCACACAGCGCCACACCAGGTATCCCCAGAGCTCCATATATATTGTGGTTGCTAAGTTCCTTAGAATCAGATCTGACTCGTAGAAACTCTATACAGGGTTTGCGAAGCTTTAAATCTTCATGGGAGCAGAAAACCTCATTTTTCTCCAGTGAAGCAGCTGGCGATTTGAACCGCAGTCTTTGTAGTTCATAGTCGAGTGCTTATCATATGGAGCCACTGAGCTCCCCCATATATATATGTATATGTGTGTGTGTGTGTGTGTGTGTATTTGTTGTTGCGAAGTGCCTTTGACTCGGTTCCAACTCAACATGACCCTCTAGAGGATTTCTGAGGAGCAGCTGGTGAGTTTGAACCGCCGATCTTGTGGTTGAAACCGACCTTATAGTTGAGTGCTTATCCCACGGCACCATACCAACACTCCATAAATATGTATATATTTATACTAACAAACATAAATACATACAAATATATATCTATATCTATATGCTGTTGTTGTTAAGGGCCATCGAGTCTATTCTGACCTATAGTGACCCTGTATAGGGTTTCCGAGGAACAGCTGGTGAACTTGAACTGCTGACTTTGCAGTTCAAACTGACCTTGTAGTCCAGCGCATTAACCCACAGCGCCACACCAAGACTCCAAATTTGTTTATAAGTCTTCAAAAAATTTGTGGAAAATGGAATTCAAAGATAATGACATTTTTCCACGATCTTTTTGAAATTCCCTCATGCATACATGTATACCCAAGCTCACTGGCATCGAGTCGATGCAGGCTCACAGCGACCCTATATAGGATTTCTGAGAGTCCTAGTGTAGCACTGGAGTGTAAGCACTGAACTGCTAGCCACAAGGTTGATGGTTCAACCCCACCAGCTGCCCCTTGGAAACCCTATCCACGGTCATTCTGAGTCAGAATCGACTCAATGGCACTGAACAACAACAAAAACAACAACTAATCTTTAAGGGAGCTGAAAGTCTCATCGGAAAACTTCCTTTTTCTCCCACCGAGTGGCTGGTGTGTTTGAATTGCCGTCCTTGCAGTTAGCAGCCCAGTGGTTACCTATAGAGCCAGCAGAGCGCTTTCTCGCTCCTGCTCTCTGTATTGTTGTTAAGTCAGTTCTGACTCATAGCAACTCCGTATAGGGTTTCTGAGCAGTATCTGGTGTGTTTGAACCACTGACTTTCTGTCTCTGTGTGTGTGTGTGTGTGTGTATGTGAATATATTTGTTGTTCTTGCTAAGTGCCATCAAGTCAGTTTCCACTCATAGAAGCCCTGTATAGGGATTCTGAGGAGTGACTGGTGCGTTTGAACCACCACCCTTGTGATTGGCAATCCAGTGCTTATCCTACAGTGTCACACCAGGACTCCATATATAAACGGAAACCCTATACAGAGTCACTATGAGTCAGAACTGACTCAATGGCACTATATATATAGTCTGGTATGATGCTGTAGATAAACACTGCTAACCACAAGGTTGGCAATTCAAACCCACCAGCCGCTCTCCTAAACCCTATACAACATATATGTATAGTGCTGGGGTAGAGCTGTACAACAAGAACTAGACAGCACTGTACAATAAACAATGTACAATAAGTACTAGGCAGCAAGTCGGCTTGAACTGCAAGGTTGGAAACCCCATACAGGGTCGCTGGGTGTCAGAACCAACTCAATGGCACTTACCTACAACAACATTACATGTACAAGGGTGACTCAAAAATTATCCACACTCTGGTTGTAGAATTTATTTTAATCAACTTTTAGAAAAGACAAATATATCATTTTTCAACATAATCGCCTTGCTTTTCAATACACTTTGTCCATCTGTCAACAAGCTTTCGTATGCCCTTACTAAAAAAATGTTTTAGGCTGAGCTGTAAGCCGTGAATTTACCGCTGTCTTCACTTCTTCATCAGATGAGAATCCTCTTCCTCTAAGGGCTGCTTTCAGCTTCAAGTCCAGTGGAGCAAGCTCAAGACCACAGGGAGGATGCTTTAACACCTCAAAACTTAGTTTTTGCCGAGTGTCAACAGTGGGGGCAGAGGTGTGCGGACTTGAATAGTCATGAGATCACAACATCCTTAGATAGTAGTAGTCCTCTGCATTTAATCCAAAGTTTAGGCTTCAGCTCTTAAGTGAGCATCTCATCAGACAATATCATTACCATCTCATGGAAGTAAAATTTTGCTAAAGATGATTAAAAAATGACAGCACAGTACACCGACAGGGAACTGCCCGAGTTCAAGCTGGATTCAGGCGTGGAAGTGAAACAAGGACTATCATAGCTGATGTCAGATGTTTGCCTATGCTTTATTGACTACACAAAGGATTTCAATTCTGTGAATCATGACAAGCTCTGGACAATACTGCAGAGAATGAGTATTCTGGAACACTTCATTGTGCTCATGAAGAACCTGTACATAGACCAAGCAGCAGTTGATCGAACAGAATGAGAGGGCACTGAATGATTTAAAATCGGGAAAGATATGTGCCAGGGTTGTATTTTTTCACCATACTTATTCAACATATATGTTGTTGTTGTTATGTGACATCGAGTTGGTACCAACTGATAGTGACCCTATGCACAGCAGAACGAAACAATGCCAACCTCACTGTTGTTGCCACGCTGGAGCCCACTGATGCTGCCACTGTGCCAATCCATGTCGTTGGGGGTCTTCCTCTTTTTCTCTGACCCTCCACCTTACCAAACACGATATCCTTCTCCAGTGACTGGTCCCTCCTGACAATAGGTCTGAAGTATGAGAGACGAAGTTTGGCCATCCTGGCCTCCAAGGAGCACTCTGGCTGCAC
>NW_006408963.1:143538-223706 GCF_000296735.1 Chrysochloris asiatica
CCCTTACTGAAAAATGTTTTAGGCTGAGCTGAGAGCCACAAATGTACTGGTGCCTTCACTTCTTCATCAGATAAGAATCTTCTTCAAAGGGTTGCTTTTAGCTTCAAATCTGATGGAGCAAGATCAGGACCATAGGGAGGATGCTTTAACACCCCAAAACGAAGTTTTTGCAGTGTTAACAGTGTGGGCAGAGGTGTATAGACTTTCATAGTCATGCAAGATCACAATGTCCTTAGATAGCAGTCCTCTGCATTTAATCTTCAGTGAGAATCTCACTGTAAGCATTGTTGGTTGTTGAACCTTTTTCCTGGCAGTGCTGAGAATCATAGAAAACTGTAAGCATCTATTTTCCAGCTAACAGTCGACTTTGGAACTTTTTCTTGGTCAGTGATTGAGGATGTTTCCATTCCATACTCCGCCGTTTACTCTCAGGCTCTTAGTAATGAATCCATGTCTCAATACCAGTAACGATTTTTTAAAAAGAAACCTTTACCTTCCTTTGAATATTGGTCCAAATTTTGCTTGCAGGTGTCCAAATGCTTCTGTTTATGCTCATTCATGAATTGTTTCAGTACCCATCTTGCACAAACTTTTTGAAACTCAGTTCTGTCGTGAATTATTTCATAGGCAAGAGCCACGGCTGATTTGTAAATGATTTTCCATACAATCAACTGTCACTCGCCTGTTCCACAGAATCATTTCAGATACACGCTCAATGTTGTCATCAGCTATGGATATGAATGGACAGGCATTTTAATTTTTTACTTACCCTCATGCATGTGTGTGTGTGTGTGTATATATATATATATATATATATATAGAGAGAGAGAGAGAGAGAGAGAGAATGCTGGGGTGACACTGTAGAATAAGCACTGGACTGCTAACCACAAGGTTGGTGGTTCCAGCTCACCAGCTGCTCCTTGGAAACCCTATACAGGGTCGCTATGAGTCAGAACTGATGCAACAGCACTTGCAACAACAACAACTATATATATATATGTGTGTGTTGTGGTGCTGTAGGATAAGCACTGGACCGCAAGGTCAATTTGAATCAAAAGGTCAGCAGTTCAAACTCACTAGCCGCTCGTTGCAAACCCTATACCAACATTGCCTTTTTTAGCTATAGGTCCTTGCATAGTTTTTGTTTTCTCTAGAGATTTATGTGAGTATGCGTAACTTAAGTTGGAGTTATCTTCTAAGAGTTATCATTGTGCCACTTGGCATAAATATGAAAATGCTTACCACAGACAGATGCAGCCCCTCCACCTCACCCTTGCTGCCTATGGTACAAACCAGACAATACATTGTAATTTTAATTAAGGTCATAAGTATTATACAGAAATCAAGAGCAAATTATTTTACATTTACTTTCATATTTAGCATTTTTTATGTTCTTCGTTTCTACCCAAAGATTGATGTTTCCCTCTAGTATCGTTTTTTCTTCTGATTGAAGGACTTCCTTTAGCATTTCTTTTTGTGCAAGTCTACAGGTGAATTCTGTTAGATTTCATGTATCTCAAAATGTCTTTATTTCATCTTCATTCATGAAGGACATTTTCCTGAGATACAGAGTTCTAGGTTGAGAGATTGTTTTCCATTCAGCACTTTCAGGATGTGGTCCCATTGTTATTCTGTGGTTTCTAATGAAAATTCAGTGCATTTTCTTATCAGTGTTCCCTACATATTGTTGTTAAGTGCTGTCAAGTTGGGTCCCACTCATAGAGACCCTGTAGTATAGGGTTTCCAAGGAGCTGCTGGTGAGTTTGGACCACCGACCTTGCAATTCAACCGACTTTGCAGTCCAGTGTTCATCCTGCAGCCCCATAGTTCCTTTAACTCTTGCTGATTTCAGAATTTTCTCTTTATTCATAAAAGCCACCTGGCTGCGGTTTTGAACAAGGTCACATGGACCCAGACTGCTTCCTTGCTTCAAGTCCTTTAAGTCCACCCTGTCACAAAACCAGACACCAAGTTATCTTCTTGTTGGTTGTTGCTAAGTGCTATTGAGTCCATCCCTGTATTGGTGGGTTTTGAACCGCTGACCTAGCACCTAGCAGTCCAGTACTTCTCCTATAGCACCACAGTTTTATTCATCATCACTGTGGTGGTTTTAGAAATGCACCCACAAATTCTTTGCTATTCCTCTGAACACCAAGAAAAATCTTGAGAACATTATGCTGAGTAAAATTAGTCACAAAAGGGCAAATATTGCATAAGACCACCATTGTAAAAGTTTACGAAAAGATACCCATACTAACAGGAAAAACAAAAAATCTTTGATGGTTATCAGGGGTGAGAGGGAGAGGACAATAAAGCACAGGTTAAGGGATAGACACATCATAGTTCCTGTATTGAGGAAGGCAATATACAAAAGAAGGGGAGGGCAGTTTACAAGAAGGGGGAGGGGCATGCAAGATCAAGGTAGATAGGGAAACACTTAAGCAGGTTTGCATGGGCTAAATGGGACAGAGGTAAATAGTGATGTATGTTGAACCTTGGCACAACAGGGCTCTGTGATACAGGGATCAAGGCATAGTCTGAATGGGTAAACGAGTGGAAATAATGTTGAGATGTTTGACTATCTTATGGATATTGGTTTCCCTTGTCTAGTATTGTAAATTGGACACTTGAATGGAATAGAAAGGAATGTCTGGAAACATGATTAGAGAAAGCTTGTAAGCCCGTCTTCAGCCTATAACTGATTAGAATTCCTAAAAGGGGTTCTAGAACTTTCCCAATGAAATAGGCTTCTTGTGGAGCCTTTGCAGTGTATAGGACCTTAGGTGGAATCCTGAGCCCCATCCACAACCTTCTGAGGTGGGACATTCCCACTTGAAAGGGCGTGCAGACCAGCCAGGAGAAGCTAGAGGAACAGAAGATATATCCTGAAAGAAAGACCAGCAGAAAAAAATCTGAAACAAAAATGGCAATCTGCTTGGCTATTACAAGAACAAGCAAGCTTTTTGTTGGGGAGCCATCAAGGCAAGCAATCAAGTCCCTTCAGGACAAACTCCCCTCCAAGACTGAAACTCAATGGGAACACACAAGCAGGCATGTAAGCTTGCTGGCGACCACGTTGGTCTACATGTGAGGGAAGTGGGGGAAAGTCAGTAATGAAGATATGGGCTGTGTTCAACCACATCCCATAAACTCCTGTTGACCTTGTAATGAGAGAGAGAAAAGAAAGGGCTGGTTAGTCCTAAGTTTGGGGAGACCTGGGAACTCCTGAGCCCATGGACAAAGACATAGCCACGGAGGGCTAGAGATGGGAATGAAGCATCCAGTTGATATGAAGTGGGGGAGATGCACAAGACCCCAAATTGCAAATTGTTGTTGTTGTTAGGTGCCATTGAGTCGGTACCGACCCATAACGACCTGTGCACAGCAGAAAGAAACACTGCCCGATCCTGGGCCAACCTCACTACTGTTGCCACGCTTCAGTCCATCGATGCTGCCACTTGGTCAATCCATCTCGTTGGGGGTCTTCCTCTTTTTCTCTGACCCTCCATCTTACCAAACATGATCTCCTTCTCCAGCGACTGGTCCCTCCTGACAATACGTCCAAAGTATGAGAGACGAAGTTTGGTCATCTTGGCCTCCAGGGAGCACTCTGACTGCACTTCTTCCAAAACAGATCTATTGGTTCTTTTGGCAGTCCATGGAACTTCCAATATTCTCCTCCAACACCATAACTCAAAAGCATCAATTCTTCTACCGTCTTCCTTATTCACTATCCAGCTTTCGCATGTATATGAGGTTATTGAAAGGACCATGGCTTGGGTCAGGTGCACCTTAGTCTTCAAGCTGACATCTTTGCTCTTCAACACTTTAAAAAGGTCTTGTGCAGCATATTTGCCTAATGCAATACATCGTTTGATTTCTTGACTGCTGCTTCCATGAGTGTTGATAGTTGATCCAAGAAGAATGAAGTCCTTGACTTCTTCAATCTTATCTCCGTTGATAAGAATGTGTTGTTTATTGATAGCAAGTGTAAATTGCTACAGTTTGATGAACCTAATCTATGTTGTTATGTGCTGTGGAGTCAGTTCCGACTCATAGCGACCTTGTATAGGGTTTCTGAGGCTGTAAATCTTTACGGAAGCAGAAAGCCTCATCTTTTCTCCCATAGAACCTCTGGTAGTTTGGGACTAGCTGACCTTGAGGTTAGCAGTCCTATTCATAACTATTATGCTACCTGGTGTGGCACTGTGGGTTAATGCGCCAGACTGCAAAAGCATTTGAACTGCGAGGTTGGCGGTTCAAGCTCACCAGTTGCTCCTCGGAAACCCTATACAGGGTCGTTATGGATCAGAACCAACTCGGCGGCACTTCACAACAACACATGCTACCAGAGCTCTTTACTTAGGGATGTAGCAGCTCAAAATACCAACTGAGAAGGAAGGAATCTTCACATCAGGGATCAAGCCCATCTCCTTAGTATACAGGGTTGATAGGGACAGGCAACTTAGACATTGGCTACCTAAAATGTGTGTGTGTGGGGGGGGGTGTCTATATAAAGGTACGAAGTGGATGGCTTGAAAGTTTTCAAGAGGGAATTTAGTTTCAGAGTGTGCAGGGGAGTGTAGAATCCCCACTGAATAGTTTTCGTCTTGTCTAGACTGGTCTGGTGAAAGGAGATGGGGATAGAACTCTTGATTCATTAGTGAGTAATTGTTATCATGACTGATTGCAATGGTCACAACTGTAAAGGTAAAACTTTTGTAACAAAAAGAGGGGAGTAGTTAATCTTAGGAGTCCTGGTGTGATGCTGTGGGTTAATGTGCTGGACTGCAAAGTCGATTTGGACCACAAGGTTGGCAGTTCAAGCTCCTCAGAAACCCTATGAAGGGTCGCTATGGGTCGGAACTGACTTGACGGCACTTAACAACAACAAAGTTAATCTTACAGTCCAGGAACAGAGGACCCTAGGACCATCAAGGGAGAAGAGCACGAGCGGAATGTGGGACCCTAACCAGAGAAGCAGCGACACCAGAGATGGAGGCAGAGATGAGGACATGGAGAGAGAGAGCAGCTGAGGTCTCTAGACTCATGGAATGAAAAGGGCGGTGTGCTGGTGGCCAGGAGGCAGGCTTGCAGAATGTGCCCTTTGGTTGTTTAATTATTGCAGTGAAACAAAACAAGATAGGATGGGTGCAAAACCGATGTTCTCCCATGTAAACTATCACTCAATTCACAATAAAAGCTTTTAAAAAGAGGTGTAGCTTAACTCCTTTTCCTGTGAGTGGAGGTGACACTGAGTGAGTCAGCCTTCAGAAAAAGAAGAAAACAGAATTCATGGGGCAGGAGGTCTAACGCAAAGCCATTGGAGTGACCCACACTGGGGCACTGGCAAAAGGTGAAATGGTTAGGACAGATCAGAGAGCAACATGTGTAATGAATGGGACATGGAGGATGAGCAATGGACAAGTCGCCACCCTCCGGCCTTTGCATCTTTGGTTGCATGGGCTCCCATTCACTGTGGCTAGAGACTTGGAAAGAGTCTTGATAGGAAAATGAGTTCACTTTTGGGTGTGTTGAATGGAAACGTGGTAAAAAGTCTGAGTGAGAATTAAGAAAGCAGATGGATACACGGGTCAGGAACTCCAAGGTATGGGCAAAGGACCGACACAGGGCATCATTGTTGTTGTTGTTGTTGTTGTTATGTGCCGTGGAGTCGTTTCTGACTCATAGCGACCCTGTGCAGGGTTTCTGAGGCTGTAAATCTTTACGGGAGCAGAAAACCTCATCTTTCTCCCGCGGAACGGCTGGTAGTTTCGAACTGCTAACCTTGAGGTTTGCAGCCCGATTCGTAACCACTACGCTATCAGAGGGAATCCTAGAAAGGTCTAAATGGCCCTGACATTGGTCAGGGGGTGAGGAGGCATGGCTGCAAAGAGGAAACAGGGAGTGGAAAGGGAGGAGCAGCCTGGCAATCCCGGAGTGGTAACAGCGTTCTGGGAATTCAAACTCAGGCAGCAGATGAACAGGCCCCTCCTGGCGGGGGCTCCATGATGCTGCTCTGAGCCATGGTGCCCAGGCCTACTAGCACTGTTGCCTCCACAGCCTCGGAGTGTAAGCACTGGCTGCACACCTGACCCGGCAGAGGAAGCAGCCTTGGTGACCTGGGCGTGGCCCCATGCGTTCCCTGCACACCCTAGGGCCACGGCCACTGGGCACAACAGCTTGAACAAACTCCGCCTGCACCCACATGCACCATGCACACCACCGTCCCGCAGGGGCCCCCAGAGTGAGGACCTGTCCGTGTCTCTTCTCTGTGACCCTGAATTTGTGTGCTACTCAAGGCTATTCACATCCTCGACACCAATTTGGAGATGGCTGCAGACACTGTACAGCTGTTCCTTGGCCTGTCCCCACCACCTCCACTGTCTGACCCCTTGAGGAGTTCAGTTGCTTCTCAACAGTTCAGGTTTTATGTGGTCCTTACTCTTCCTGGTCCTTGCCCTGGGGACCTGCTTCAGGCCAGGTTCTTGGAGACAGAACTAACTAGTCTAGAGGGCCAGGCACACAGTTCTCCCAAGCCCCAGCTTCCTTACCTGCTGCTCTGGATCAGCCTCAGAGGTTGGAGTTGGGTGGTAGCTGGTGTCCACTATGTGGGAGAGGCATGAACCAGGAAAGAGGGTTCCGCTTCCTCCCAATCCTCCTCCTGTGCCTTCTGGTCCTGATCTGCCAGGGCCTGGCCACTTAAGCTCAGGCATGTTTACTTTGATCTTCCACTTCTAGAACATCCCCCAGGGACTTGCAGCAGGACCACAGGAATATTTTTCTCTAATTTTCTCTTTTTTGTATGCAATTTCTTTGTTAGAATCCACTTTGACCAAGGCTGTGGAGCCCCAGTGTTGGTCGCCTTCTGGCTCTGCAGGTCCCCATGCCCCAGCTGTCCTTCAATGGCTTCCTCCCTCCAAGGGGCACGTGGCCGCTCCTGAATGGAAGCTCCGCCCCCCGCCGAGGTCCACCACTCCACCCACTACGCCGCCCGCCAGTCACCTGTCCTGCCCCTACCCTCTCTGACCCCCTTGCTCCTTTTCTGGGTGACCCGAAGGGATCCCGCGGGCACGGACGCAAGGATGCAATGGGGGGAGTAAGCGCTCAGCCCTAGGCGACCCCTCCCGAGCCCTGCTGCCTGAGCACGGATCTGAAGAGCCTTGCTGGGGGTAGCCTTGCTGGCCTGCAGGGCGTGGGGCGGAC
The DNA here is from genome assembly GCF_000296735.1 of Chrysochloris asiatica. Classification (NCBI taxonomy): domain Eukaryota; kingdom Metazoa; phylum Chordata; class Mammalia; order Afrosoricida; family Chrysochloridae; genus Chrysochloris; species Chrysochloris asiatica. Next base: position 150,745 of record NW_006408963.1, read on the forward strand.
ATGGGGACTGGGAGTTGTCCTGCGTATGCACGGTGTACCCCTTTCCCATGCCCGCAGCCACCTGTCCCAGCCGCTGCTGCCCCGGGGCCAAGAGGCTGACCTCAGGAGAGCTGCCTAGCGGGAGGGGCCGAGCCCGGGCTGGGAGACCCGACGCCTCCTGGGGGTGCTGCCCTGGAGGACTTTTTGGAGGCGGCGCTTCAGACTTGCGGCGCGGCCGCTTGGGGATGGGGCTTAAGGCAACAGGCGCTGGAGCTCTAGGGGGCGGGACTAGAGGCCGGAATCAGGGGCCGCGGGCCTAGGTGAGACCTTGGAGGACCACCAAGGGCAGGCGCAGTAGGCAGGGGACGCTGCCACCTCCAGGGAGCCCAGGAAGAGGAGCGGCCAGGGCCGAGCGTCCCTGACCCACAGCCCTGCTGCTCCGGTCGCCTTCCTCCGTTTGGGTCGGGCCCTAGCACTGCGTGGGTGGGAGAGCCTTGGGTTGCTCTAACACCTCAGGATGGGGACGAAGGGTCAGCTGGTACTGGGAGGTCACAGCACCTCTGTCCAGGGCTCCTGGGATGTCCGCTGGCACAGACCTTGAGGTCTGGCGACCGGGCAGGGCCGCCCCAATAGGATCCCTATGGGCTTGCTAAGACAACCTAAATCCCCACCGAGAGGGAAGAGGATGGAGGTGCGCTGCTCTACAGGCGGGGTTCTGACAGCCCGGCTCCAGAGAGCCAAATGGCACTAAGTTTCTGTCCTGTAGCTGGTGGCAAGTGACAGAAGGGGAACTCATCAACCGTCTAAATAAATAAGTGATTACGAAGTATGTGAAAGGGGTTACCGGTGCCATGAGAGAAAGTAGAGCGGGGAAAGGGATGAGGTGTAGTAGGATTGCAAGTTTAAGCAGTGGGGGTGGTTGTGGTTAAGTGTCCATGAGTCAGTTCTGACTCACAGCAACCTAGTGTTTCCAAGGAGCAGCTGGTGGTTTTGAACCGCCTACCTTGCGGTTAGCAGACCAGTGTTTATCTTACGGCGCCACACCAGGGCTCCACACCAGGGTTCCTGTTGCGGATATTGTTGTTGTTGTCGAGTCAGTTGCAACTCATAGCCACCCTGTATAGAGTTTCTGAGACTTTACATCTTCTCAAGAGCAGAAAGCCCCATCTTTCTCCTGCGGAGCGACTGGTGGGCTCGAACCGCTGACCATGTGATTCGCAGGCCAGGGCTTATCGTATGAAGCCACCGCGCTCCCCCAGGCCCCTCCGCACTGTTGTGGATGTTGTTTTTGTTAAGTGCTGTGGAGTTAGTTCCGATTCATAGTGACCCTATATAAGATTTGCTGTTGTTATGTGCCGTCGAGTCGGCTCTGACCCATAGCGACCCAGTATAGGGTTTCCGAGGAGGGGCTGGTGAGCTTGAACGGCCGACTTTGTGATTCAAACGACTTTGCAGTCCAGCGTATTAACCCTCAGCGCCACACCAGGATTTCCTATGCAGGATGGCGGTGGTGGTGGTGTTAAGTGCCGTGGAGTCGGTTGTGACCCATAGCGACTGTATATAGGGTTTCAGAGGAGCGGCTGGTGAGCTTGAACCTCCCACCTTGTGTTTCAAACCGACCTTGTAGTCCAGTGCATTAACCCACAGCGCTATGTTGTTGTTGTTAAGTGCCGTCGAGTCGATTCCGACCCATAGTGACCCTGTATAGGGTTTCCAAGGAGCAGCTATGGCAAACCCAAATTCCTGATCTGAAGGGGTAGAATTGCTGTAGCCGTGTTTTCTTTTTAGTCTTCTGGGGTAACGTCGCCATCTAGTGGTACTTTGAAGTTATCGACGTGAGCTCTGAAGTTATGGAAGTGAGCTCTGACTATTGTCAGTTTACTAGAAAGAACGCAGGCTCCCTCTCCCCTCCTTTCCCCTCCTAATAGTGGGACGGGACGGGCCGCATTCACAGGTTTACCGAGGGCTAAGGTGAGGTGAACCAGGGTGGGAGAGACCGCTTCATCTCCATGGGATGAGGTTCCTCCGCAGAGGTGTGGATCCACCCAGAACTGAAGCTGTGCAAGTGTTGGAGTATCTGGTGGTGCCACCCAAGTGTATGGGGCCCTTCCTTTCTAACGGATTCCCACGTTCTGGATTCTCAAGGGCCAGATTTCCACGTTCATTGTTCTCAGGGAGCGTGAACGTCAGGGTCTGGCGGGAGGCATCTTTCAGCACATCCTCTGCTCAGTAGCTCACAAAGGTCAAAGGGTCTTGCCAAACTCCTCTCAGGTTCTTTCTCCTGTCTGGGGGTTGCTTCTGGAAACCTATCGTCAGTTGTAGCAATTAACTTGGCTGTGAGGGTCTGTGAAGACAGGGCTTGGTATATTTTTCTTCCCATCATATGAAATGCAGCTCTTACCAAATGAGGTCACTGACTGGGTGTAGAATTTCTTTTAATCTAATTTTAGAAAAGACAAAGGCATAATTTTTTCACATAATCTCTTTTTTTTCTCAATACACTTTGTCTAAATGCTCTTTGATGAGTTGTTTCTGTACCTATCTCGCACAAACTTTTCGAAACCCAAGTCTATCGTGGATTATTTCATAGGCAGAGCCATGGCTGGTTTGTAAATGATTTGCCACAGAATCCACTGTCACATCAATTCAACAGAATCATTTCACGTGCACGTTCAATGTTGTCATCAGCCATGGACATGGATGGACGTTTTGATGTAACCAGAGAGCAGATAATTTTTTACTCACCCTCGTATCTCGTATATATCTTGGTGGGAGACCATTCACCCCACCACACCTAGCCTATACTTAAGTCTCCCTTATGCAGCTCAACTGGAGCCGGCCAGCCCTACAGGCATTTCAGCACAAGGACAGCGATTTTGCTCTTCCGGTCCAGAGGCGCTTCTGTTGGTGATTAATGACAATGCCTCTGGGTTGGTCGCTGAGAATTCTCAGGATGGGAGGGCCTTCTCTGAATCAGTGGTTTATTGTCTTTTGCGACAGGTGGGCAAGGCCAACTTCAGGGGTGGATGGCCCAGTCTCAGAAGGACCCCGCCCTTGATGGAATGCTCTGCAGTGGACTTTGTGGCACTCTAATTAAAGAATGTGAACAAAGGGCCATTGCTGGCAAGGCCATTGGAAGCCCCAGCTCTTCTGCCACCTGTGTCTCTGGATAAGGACCGCTGCTCAGTCTGGAGATTCCTATGAAACCACAGACACCTTCTTCCCCTGGGGAGAGAGACTTGGAGTCCTGGACTTCCAGAAGCTAAGGGCCACGTGGGCTCTACCTCCAGGGAAGTCACAGACTTCTCTGTCTCTCTGAGTCCCTATACATACGGACTTGTTTAACCCCATCTGCTTTTAGAGTTTCTCTTAGCACAGATCGCTTGATGAATTCTCTTAGCTCTCATGTATCTTGGGATGTACTTATTGCACCTTTGTTCTTGAAGAAGCGCTTCCCTAGATACAGAGTTCTGGGTTAAATTGGTTTCTTCCAGCACTTCATGACGATGTTGTCTTCTCTTGTTTCTGATCAGAGTTCCCCTGTATGTAGTCAACTCTTGTAACTCTCACTGCTTTCAGATTTTTCTCTTTATCCTTTGTTTTTGGTCATTTGACTACAAAGTGCCTTCTGGAGGGTTCCTTGGCCTGCTTGAATCTGTTAATGATGTCTTTCACCAAGGAAAATATCAGCCGTTATTTCTCCAAGCTCTTCTTTTTCTTTCCCATTTTCTCTCTCCTCGTTTGTGATTCCAAATACACAGGTGTAAGATATTTTTACATTATCCTACAGCTCACACCTGGTAGCATAAGGAGCTCTGGTAGCGTAGTGGTTACGAATCAGGCTGTGAGCCACAAGGTCAGCTGTTCCGTGGGAGAAAGAGGCGATTTTCTGCTCCCATAAAGATTTACAGCCTCGGAAACCCTGTACAGGGTTGCTATGAGTCAGAACCGACTCCATGGCACATAACAGCAACGACAGCTCACACCTGGTAGCATAGTGGGTTATGCATTGGGCTGCTAATTGCAAGGTCAGCAGTTCAAATCCAACAGCCACTCCATGGAAGAAAGATGACGCTTTTCTGCTCCCATAAAGATCTACAGCCTCAGAAACCCTTTACAGGGTCACTATGAGTCAGAATTGACTCGACAGCTGGGGGCTGGTTGGTACAGCTCATGCAGGTTCTGTCATTTTTTCCGTCTTTTTATCCTCTTGGTTCATCAGGATGGGTCATTTATGTTGCTCTGGCATCAGCCATCTGTTACTAAGACTGTTAAGTGAAGGTTTCTAGTCCAATACTGGAATTTTCAGGTCTAGAATTCACAGTTGAATCTTTTGAGTAGCTTCTTTGTCTCTATTGAAATTTCCTATTTTTAAAATTCATTGTGAACATTTTTATGCCCTTGAGTTTATTTATAATAGCTTCTTTGAAAGCATTGTGCAAATTACAGTATCTGGGTCACTTGAGGGCCAGTGTCCTTAGAAGTCTTGTCTCTTGAATGTAAGACACATCTTCTTGTTTATTCTAGTCATTTGCCATTGTAGGAGCCTTGTCCATTGTGTCTAGTGGTTTGGCATGTGCATTTGTACTGGTGCCCATTGTCTCAGGGAGTTCGAGAGTTTCCATCACTGAAGTCTCTTAGCATTGCTGCTTCAGGGTGAATTTTTCACGTTTTAGGATATCTCAAGTTAAAATACATTCAAGTTTGTTTGTTTGTTTGTTTTCAGAAAAGAGCAGCTTTCTCCCCAGAGGTACTTCATGAGTTTCCTAGGGAATTGAGTTAGTACCATCTCACCACTTCTAACCGTAAGGTCAACAGTTCGAATCTACCAGGCTCCCTGCAGGAGAAAGCTGAGGCTTTCTGCTCCCATAAAGACTGATTGGCGCTGCCGTTTTCTTCTGATCAATTTTAGGGGAAAATGGCAAGTGTGTGGTCTAATGCCATTCCATACCAGATTTTTTCATAAACTTCTTACTAAGGCAATATAAACGAAGATTCTTCACAAAAGATTCCGGGACAAAGTGAGAAATACTATCCTGATGGCTGATACATTTGCCAGCATAATAAAGCCGACATCCTGAATAAAATGAGAGATATGTTGATCATTCATCACCGTGCCTCCACCTCACAGTACTGTTGCAATATAGTTGTCATTCATTTGACTTTGAACCATGGCGGCCACATGACTGTCGGAGTAGAACTGTGCCCCAGAGACTGGCTGTTCACACGGAGATCGCCTGAGCTGTCTTCACTTAGCAGCTGAGTGTGTTAACGATTTGTATCAACTAACACTTGAAAATCTCACCAGGGCTTTTAGAATTCACCAGAACTCTCTCATCACATGAGTCTACTCTTTCATACGAGGTTAGTGGGTCAGGTGCTCCTTAGTCCTCAAGCTGACATCCTTGCTCTTCAACACTTTAAAGAGGTCTTGTGCTGCAGATTTGCCTAATACAGTGCGTCGCTTGATTTCTTGACTGCTGCTTCCATGAATATTGACGGTTGACCCAAGAAGAATGAAGTAAGTCCTCAACAAGTTCAATCTTTTCTCTATTTATTTGGATGTTATTTATTGTTCCAGTAGTGAGGATTTTGGTTTTCTTTACAATGAGGTACAACCAATACTTGAAGACTGTGGTCTTTGATCTTCATCAGTAAGTATTTTAAGTCCTTTTTCTTTTCAGCAACCAAGGTTGTATTATTATCTGCATATCACAGGTTGTTAATGAGTCTTCCTCCAATCCTGATGCCACGTTTTTCTTCATAGAATCCAGCTTCTCGGATTATTTGCTCAGCATACAGATTGAATAAGTATGGTGAAAGAATGCAACTTTGGTGCACACCTTTCCCTATTTTAGGCTATTCAGTATCCCCTTATTCTGTCTGAACAACTGCCACTTGGCCTATGTACAGGTTCCTCATGAGTACAATTAAGTGTTGCGGTGTTACCGGAGCTGCTCATAGGAGTTGCTGAACAAAAGGGAGAATTGTACTGTGCTGGCACAGCTCAGTGGATTCGCATCCGGGGACTCCAGGGTTATATAGGACTGTTAGCAGGAGGGGCATCGGGGTGTGGTTAATTATGGTCAGAATCGAGAAGGTAAAAGCAGACTAAACAAGGTGGGATTTTATCATCCCAGCAGGGGCTTTTTATTTTGTAAGTCTCGTTTTCTCAGGAATGGCCTGGGAACCAGAAATGGAATACCCATTCTTCGCAATATTATCCGTAGCTTGTCATAATTCACACAGTCAAAAACCTTTGCATAGTTAATAAAGTACAAGTAAACATCTTTCTGGTATTCTCTGCTTTCAGCTAAGATCCATCTGACATCAGGCACTCTCCTGACATCCAGACCCAAGGTAAGTGGTTGCCCTGACTCCATATGCCATGTCCCTACCTTTGGGCCTGCCCCCCTGGCCCTTACTGTTCTTGACCTTGACCGTGTTCCAGAAAGGAGGTTTCCAAATTCCATCTACTTCTCATGTTGCTTATTTCCCACTCGCTCTGCCTCGTGAGTCTCATCTCCCATGATTGGTTGTTGGTTGCTGCCTGCTCATGCTAGGGAAGTGGAGGATTTCCTTGTGGCCAGGACAATGGCTTAATGTAGGTACCAGTGTCCTTTGAGGACATGACTGTGTACCTCACGAAGATAGTGGGAGCTCCTGAACCTCAGACAAAGGACATTCTCCAGGCAGGTGATGCTAGAGAATTACAGCCATCCATTGTCTCTGGGTAAGGGATGTGCCCAGACCCACCCCACTTTACCTCTAGATCAGAATATATGTATGAGTTCCTTCATTGGTTGGTTACTATGAGCACTTCGTCATCGGACCAGCAGTGCCTTGTAGACCACCAGCCTTTGTCTCAACAGGGACACCTTTTCAATAAATGTCAAGTTCATTGTTATCGCTCCATCAAGCATATTTCCAAATATTTTGGTTTCCTAGGTCTGCATCCCAGGAGTCCTTTTGTAGTGCTGTAGGATAAGGTTGCTAACCACAAGGTCATCAGTTCAAATGTGATTTCTTTGGAAACACTGTACAGGATCACTATGAATCAGAACAAAAACAAGTGCTACATCGGCACTAGACTGCTAAGTAGACTAAGTAGACTAGCTGTTCCTCAGAAGCCCTAGACAGGAACACTATGAGTCGGAATTGACTTGATGGCACTTAACTAAACAACAACAGGGCTGCCATAAGGAAGCCTGGTGGCGCTGTAGGACAAGCACTGAACTGCAAATCTCCATGGGAGAAAGGTGAGGCCTTCTGATCCTGTAGGGATTTACAGCCTTGGAAACCCTCCACACGGTCACAATGAGTTGGAAACAACGTAATGGCAGTGAGTTTTTGTGGGGGTTTTTTCGGCGGGCTGCCAGAACAACATACCACAAAGTTCACATAGAAATAAAAACATGTCCCCTCACCGTTCTGGAGTCTGAATTCAACGTGTCCAAAGTATCATACTCCCTCCGAAGGCTCCCGGGGAGGATCCTACTTTGTCTCTCCTGTCCTCTGGTAGCCCCAGAACTTTCTTGGGGTGTAGATGCGTCTACATGGCTGTCTTTCCTGTGTCTCTCGGTGTCTCTTCGCTTTTTAAAGGACAGGAGTCATATAGGATTAGGAACCAGTTTATTCCAGTAGGACCTCATGCTACCCTAAACTGATAACATCTTTAAAGACCCTCTTTCCACACAAAGTCACAGGGACAAGGGTTAGGAATTCAACCCATAACACTGTATTAAATCATTGCTGGGCTACACATCTTTATGCCCAAAAAAGATAGATGCAGATTACGCTGGGATTTTCATTGAAGCATTTGAGGCTTAATTCCGTTTAGACAGAGATTATATTTTACAGTCACATCATGTTGTAGAGTTTAGCGGCAGGTTTTTCTTACATCAAGCCCTTGATTATGAAGCCCAGGGACATCCACTGGGGAGCGGGCAGCTGTCTCTTTAGCAAAATTGTTGCCCACTAACCATCAACACTCACGGAAGCAGCAGTCAAGAAATCAAATGACATATTGCATTAAGCAAATCTGCTGCACAAGACCTTTTTAAAGTGTTGAAGAGCAAAGATGTCAGCTTGAGGACTAAGATGCACCTGACCCAAGCCATGGTATTTTCAATAACCTCATATGGATGCGAAAGCTGGACAGTGAATAAGGAAGACCATAGACGAATTGATGCCTTTGAGTTGTGGTGTTGGAGGAGACTACTGAAAGTGTCATGGGCTGCCAAAAGAACCAATAGATCTGTTTTGGAAGAAGTGCAGCCAGAGTGCTCCTTGGAGGCCAGGATGGCCAGAATTTATCTTTGACCATATTGTCAGGAGGGACTAGTCCCTGGAGAGGGATATCATGGTTGATGAAGTGGAATGGGCTACAAAGTGGGTCTCCAGGTCTTTCTTCAGTGGTACTGCAGGGTAGATTCAAACCACCAACCTTCAGACCTTACTTTTCATAGAAGTGTCTACTGTCATCTTGAGGCCTACCCCAGAGATGAGTAGTGATGTGAGTTTTGGAGTGCCCGAAAAAGCCCATGTCCCAGACACTCACCAAGATCCAGGACTTTGAAATTATCGAGGCCTGATTTGTTGTGTTGCTAGTTGCCATAGAGTCATCCAACTCTGGGGGCACAGAAGAAATGCTGCTGAGTGCTGTGCCGCCTTCACGGTCACTGATTGCTCTGCTCGGGACAGCTGCACTGACCACTGAGTATTTTTAGGGCCTTCTCGCACCATGTTGGACTATGTTCTGTTGTGCTCCATAGGGTTTCCAGAAGGAGATCTGGAGGCCTTTCTTCTTAGTCTGTCTCATTCTGGAAGTTCCATTGAAACCTGACCACCAAGTGTCATAGCGGCACAGCAGAGTAGAACAAACAGGTAGATTAGTGGGGACGGGTCTAATTGACCTGCTCTTCATTCCATTTGTGTTGCATTGCTATCAGAATATCTTCTTTCAGCTACATGGAAACAAGATCAATGAGTGTTAGAAAAGAGTCTCGTCTTTTTATGTCCAAAGTGGGTTTCTTGCTGCTTTGTGGGGAACTGGGATGATGGAACATCTTGGCTTTTTAGCTGGACAACGAGAATATTAATGTTTATACCGGGGGTGGGGGGGGGTGGAGGTGGGGGAAAGTCCTGCCTGCTTCCCACCCCAGCCCCAGGCTTGGGCCTCAAGGACATAACTGAGCAAGTCCATCTTGCTTCTAAACTGATGTTCCACTTCAGAGATGACCTTGCAAGAGCGCGACTGGGCTTTAGACCATTTGGACACTTTCCAGGAAGCCATTTAAATGCTGTCGTGGTTTGTTACTTTTGTTGTTAGGTGCCATCGAGTCGATACCAACTCACAGCAACCTTATGCACAGCAGAACGGAACACTGCCTGGTCCTGGGCCAACCTCAAAATTGTTGCCACCTATCTGCCTGTAATTTCAACCTGTCTTTTGAGGGGACACAATTCAACCCATAACAGATGGTCAGAGGGCAAAGCTGAGCCAGTCCCACTGAGCCAGGCATTTGTGGCACCCAGGCCAAGGCTCCAACCTTCCCCAAGCTTCCCCCGCGCCCCCTCCCCCCACACACATACTCACTATAAACTTACATGTTTAGCCTAAGTAGAGCCCACCTCAGGGAAAAAGGAGCCCACTTCATTTCAAATGTCAAAGAGGCTTTTCTGAGCATTGGCATAGGGCCTTGTCTGTCTTCTCTTTTAGACAGTGTGCTCCTAGGGGTCTTAGTGTTTATGGTCTTGGTGTCACCAGAACTCATGTAATAGGACCAAAGTCATGATATATAAAGGTTCTTATCAATCGACTGTTAGAAAGATAGCAATTCTTCCCAGCTACTCTCCTGGTGGCTCTGTAGAATGAGCACTGGACTGCTAACCACAAGGTCATTAGTTCAAACCCACTAGCGACTCTGCATGAGAAACCCCATACAGGGCCACTATGAGTTGCAATTGACTCGAAGGCAGTGAGTTTGTGTTGGGGGGGGTGTGTGTTGGTGGGGGGGGGGGGGGGGGGGTTGTTATTTATTGAATGGCGGCGGTGGTGGCTGCAGTGTGCTGTGCAGTCGGTTCCAATGCAGAACCACCCTGTACCAAAGTCCTCCTGTCAAATCTGAGGTCTTTGGGTTTTTCGAGTCGATTCCGACCCATATATAGGGTTTCCAACCCTGTATAGGGTTTCCAAGGAGCAGTTGGTGAGCTTGAACCACCGACCTTGCAGCTCAAATGACTTTGCAGTCTGACGCACTAGCCCACAGCGCCACACCAGGACTCCATGTTTATTTTACAACCTTGAAAAAACCCCACCAACCTGTTGCCATGGCGTTGAATCTGACTCATAGTTATGAGTTTATAACGTTGTTGAGGTACGATTACCATGCACTGAATCACACCTGTTGAAAATGTACTGTTGGTTGTCTGAATTTTGGGGTATGTATACCCCTGTGACTTGAATCACAAGGTCGGCGGTTCAAGCTCACCAGCCGCTCCTCGGAAACCCCATACAGCGTTGCTATGAGTTGGAATCGACTAGATGACACCTAACAACAGCAACAACATACCCCTGTGACTAGGAGCCCTGGTGACCCTGTGGGTTAAGCATTGAGCTGCTGACTGCAAGGTCAGTGGTTCAAACCCACCAGACTCTCCGTGGGGGGAAAAGGAGGCTGTCTGCTCCTATGCAGATTTATAGTCTCAGAAACCCTATAGAGGGTTGCTGCGAGCCGGACTCCACTCAACAGCCATCCATCACAACAGTTAAGATTGTTCTGAAGTTCTATTGAGTGGGTTCTGACTCATACCGAGGGGTGGCTGGCAGGTTTGAACCACTGACCTTGGGGTTCACAGTCCAGTGCTAATTCTACAGTACACAACCAAGATCATGAACATATCGATCCATCACTTCCCAAATTTCCTTTGTGTCCCTACTTTCTGCCTTTCCATGCCCCAGTAGTCATTGCTGCCAACACTGATGGGCTTTCTCTCCCTGTCGATCCATTGACCATCCCTAGAGTCCGTCTGAGTGCAGTCCTATGGAATGCACTCTTCTTTTGTCTGGCTTCTGTCCCTCTGCCTCGTTGGCTTGAGATTCGTTTCTTTCCTCGCTGAGTAGTATTCCTTTGTGTGAGTAGTCCAGCGTACCTGCTGAATACCTGTTGGTAGGCATCTGGGTGATCTCCACTTTGGGGCCATGATAAATAAAGTAGTCGGGAACACTTGTGTACCAGTCTCTCTGTGAACTTGTGCCCTCGTTTCTCTTGGGTAGATACCTAGGGGTGAAACTGTTGGGTCTTATGGTAGCTCTATTTTTGACATTTTGAAGGACTGCCAGACTGTTTTCCAAAGCAGCTGCACTCTTACATTCCCATCAGCAGTTTAAGGAGTTGTGGTGACGCCGTGGGTTATGCATTAGGCATTTGACCACAGATCGGCAGGCAGTTCAAGTCCACCAACTGCTTTTCAGGGTAAATATGAGGCTGTCTGTTTCCGTATAGGTTTGCAGTCTTGGAAACCCTCTGGGCATCGACTGACAGCTGTGGGTTTCTGAGCTTTATCAGCAGTGTCTCCACTTCCTTGATATTTGTTATTTTTTATGGTTTTCATTATACCCTTGCTATTGAGTATGAAGGAGCTCTGGTAGCATAGTGGTTACGAATCGGGCTGCGAACCTTAAGGACAGCGGTTCGAAACTACCAGCCGCTCCGTGGGAGAAAGATGAGGCTTTCTACTCCCGTAAAGATTTACAGCCTTGGAAACCCTGTACAGGGTCGCTATGGGTGGGAACCGACTCGATGGCACTTAACAACAACAACAATTGAGTATGAAATAGTATTTGGGGTTTTGATGTGTATCTTCTTGAGTATTGTTATGGATTTCATTGTTGTTAAGTGCCATTGAGTCATTCCGACTCATAGTGACCCTGTATAGGGTTCCAAGGAGACGCTGGTGGGTTTGAACCACCAACCTTGTGGTAAGCAGTCCAGTGCTTATCCTGCAGCACCACACGAGGACTTCATGGATTGAACTGTGTCCCCTAAAAATGTGTTGTGAGTCTTAACCTTTATGTCTTTGTTATGTTCATGAGGGAAGATTCTTGTGGGGGTGAGAGTTCAAAAAAAGAGAGAGAGAGAGATTCAACAAGCAAACAAGTAGCAGAGACTGGGGAAGAGAGATGCCAAGCCCCAGGAGCAGATGTTCAAAAGCGAGCAGGACCTCTCCTCTCCAGTCAACAGAGAGCCTCCAGAGTTGGCTCCCTGAATTAGAGCTCCTGGCGCCTTAAACTCAGAAAAATAAACATTCATTTGTGGAATTTCTGTTATGGCCGAGCTAGGGAACTAAGACAATGACTAATGAGGTTGAGCATCTTTTCATGCACTTGTTGGCCATTTATATATCTTCTTCGAAGACATACCTACTAAAATCCTTTGTTCACTTTTTAATTGAGCTGTATGTCTTCTTGTTAAGTTATAAGAGTTTTGGATACAAGTCCCTTGTCAGATAGGTTTTGCACAGCACTGTCTTCTGAAGAGTAGAAGTGTTGTATGTGAGTGGGTGTGTGTTTTAATGAGGTTCATTTTGAATGTTTTGTTTCCTGCTTTTTGTGTCATAGTTAAGAAAGTCGCAAAACACAAGTCACTAAAATTTGCTCATTATTGTTTTTCCTATGAATGTTCTAATTTTAACATTTACATATGATTCATTTTGAGTTGTTTATTGTGTATGGTGTGAAGTGAATCGGCAATTCATTTTTGCTACCTGGGTATCCAGTTTGTTCAATAACACTTGTTGAAAAGATTATCTTCTCCCCACTGAATTGCCTTGGCACCTTTGTGGTTGTTAGGTGCCATCGAGTCAGCTCTGGCTTGTAGTGACCCTGTGTACCAAAAAAGGAAACACTGCCTGGAGCTGTGCTATCCTCACAATTGCTGTGATGTGTGAGTGTGTTGTTGCTGACTCTGTGCCAATCCATCTTGTTGGGGGTCTCCCTTTTTTTCCCTGACTCTCCACTTTACCAAGCCTGATGTCCTTCTCCAGGAACTGGTCCCCCTTGATAATATGTCCAAAGTATGAGAGACCAAGTCTGGTCATCCTGGTTTCCAAGGAGCTTTCTGGCTGTACTTCTTTCAACACAAATTTGTTGATTTTTCTGGCAGCCCATGGTACTTTATCAATAGTCTTCTCCAACACACCAATTCAAATTCATCAGTTCTTCTACTGTCTTCCTTAGTCACTGTCCAATAGTCACATGCAGATGAGAGAATTGAAAAATACCAGGACTTGGGTCAGGTGTACCTTAGTTCTCAAACTGACATCTTTGCTCTTGAACACTTTAAAGAGGTCTTGTGCAGCAGATTTGCCCAATGGACTATGTCGTTTGATTTCTTGACTGCTGCTTCCATGAGTGTTGAAAGTTGATCTGAAAAAAATCAAGTATTTGACAACTTCAGTCTTTTCTCTATTTGTTTGTTTGTCAAGTGCCATGGAGTCTGATCATGGTGTTACTTATTGGTCCGGTTGTGAAGATTTTTGTTGTTTGTACATTACAGTGCAATCCATACTGAGGGCTGTTTGTGGTCTTTGATTTTCATCAGTAAACATTTCAAGTCCTCTTCTTTCCAGCAAGCAAGGTTATACCATCTGCATATCACAGGTTGTTAATGAGTCTTCCTCCAATGCAGATGTCACATTCTTCTTCATAGAACCCAGCTTCTCAGATTATGTGCTCAGCATACAGATTGGATAAACATGGTGAAAGGATACAACCTTGCTGCACACTTTTCCTGATTTCCAACAATTCAGTTCTATCCAAACGACTGCCTCTTGGTCTATGTCCTGGTTCCTGACGAGCACAATGATGTGCTCTGGAATACCCATTCTTCGCAATGCTATCCATCATTTGTTACGATCCACACAGTCGAATGCCTTTGCATAGTCAATAAAACACAAGTAAACATCTTTCTGGTGTTCTCTGCTTTCAGTCAAGATCCATCTGACGTCAGCAATGATGTCGCTAGTTCTACAGTATTGTCTGAATCTAGGTTGAATTTCTGACAGCTCCCTGTCCATGTACCGCTACAGCCGTTTTTATATCTTCAGCAAAATTTGACTTGCATGTGCTATTAGTGATGTTGTTTAATGATTTCCACACTCCATTGGGTCACCTCTCTTTGGAATGGGCAGCCAGGTAGCTGTCCTCTGAATTTCTAGCATACACAAGTAAGCACCTCCAGTGCTGCATCAGTTTGTTGAAAGATTTCCATTTGTGTTCCATCAATTCCAGGAGAATCCACCAATTCTTTTTGGTGCAGTGACTCAGTGCATTCCTTCCATCTTCCTTTGATGCTTCCTGCCCATAGAATCCTTCAATACTACAACGCAAGGCTTGACTTTTTTCTTCAATTTCAACTTGAGAAATGCTGAGCATGTGCTTCCTTTGTAGTTTTCTGAGCCCCGTTCATTTCATACTTCATTATAATACTTGACTTTGTCTTCTTGAGTTGCCCTTTGAAAATTTCTGTTCAACTCTTTTATTTCCTTATTTCTTCCATTCACTTGAACTTCTGTAAGTTCAAGAGCTTAGTCTTGAGTCTAAGCTCTTCTGACATCTACTTTCATGTTTTCTTGATTTCCTGTCTTTTTAATGACCTTTTGCTTTCTTCATGTATGATGTTCTTGATGTCATCCCACAACTCTTCGGGTTTCTGATCATTAGTGTCTTAATGCATTAAATTTGTTCATGAGATGGTCTCTAAACTAAAGCAGACTATATTCAAGGTCTTATTTTGGTTCTTGTGAACTTGTGTTAATTGTCTTCAGCTTCAGTCTGAACTTGCATATGAACAGTTGATAGTCTGTAGTACAGTCAAACCCTTGTTTTAACTGTTGATATTGAGCTCCTTCATCATCTCTTCCCACGGATGTAGTCATTTTGATTTCTGTGTATTCTGTCCGGTGAGGTCCATGTGTGTAGTCATTGTTTAAATGTGGTCTAAAAAAGGTATGTGTAGTGAATAAGTTATTCATTTTGCAAAATCCAGCTTCATTTCTATCACCACGTTCATGTTTTCCAACTACTGATCTTTCCTCTTGGCTTACATTGATCATATTCCATTCACCACTAATTATCATGTCTCATCAATTCCAGACTGAGAAAGTTGGTTGAAATCTCCAATTTCATCATCACTGGCTTTAGCGATTGGTGCATAGATTTGGATAATAGTAGTAGCATTAATTGGCCTTCCTTGTAGGCATATCTTATATCAGACAGCATTGTACCTCAAGATAGATCTTGAAATGCTCTTTTTGATGATGCGTGTGATGCCATTTCTCTTCTTCAATTTGTCATTCCCAGCATAGTAGACCATTTGATTGTGTGATTCAAAATGGTCAATACCAGTCCATTCCAGCTCACTAAAATGCCTAGGATATCTATCTTTCATTTTTTTTGTGACTTCCAGTTTTCCTAAATTAATACTCAGTGCATTAATAATTCCAATTATTAATAGATGTTTGTTGCTCTTTCTTCTCATTTTAAGTTGTGCCACATCAGCAAATGAACGTCCCAAAAACGTTACTCTATTCAGATCATTAAGGACAATTCTACCTTGAGGAGGCAGCTCTTACCAAGCCGTATTTAACGTGTCTTCCAACCTGAGGGGCTCATCTTCAGGTACTGTATCAAACAACGTTCCACTGCTGTTCATAAGGTTTTAGTGGCTAATTATTCAGAAGTGGTCACCTCTTCCTTCTTCCCCCATCTGTCTGAGTCTAGAAGCTCAGCTGAAACCTGTCCACCATGGATGTAGCCTGGTGGTATTTTCAATACTGGTGGCATAGCTTCCAGCATCACAAAACAACAGGATAACGGACAATTGATGGCACCTTTGGTAAGCATCAAGTGGCCTCTCTATGGACCGGTTTGTCTCAATGCCAGTGTTATACTCTCTTGGTTTCCATAGTTTTATAAAAAGTATTAAAATGAAGTAATGCGAGTCTTCCAGCTTTGTTCTTTTTCAAGATTGTTCTGGCTATTTCAGGATCCCTTGAAATTCCATATAAATTTTAAGATCAGTCTGCCAATGTAAACCATAAAGTCTGCTGGAAGCTTGATTGGGAATACATTGAATCTATAAATAAGGTTACAGAATGCATTAGTTATGTAGTGCTTCGATAACAGAACTACCACCAGTTTGGACGGTCAGAAATTGGTTCTTACAGTTTGGGAGGCTAGAAGTGAAAATTCAGAGTAAAAGCTCAAGGGGAAGTCTTGTTCTGTCAGCTCTGGGGTAAGGTCTGTGTCTCCTTTCCACATCTGTGGTTCTAGGTTCTCTGGAGATGCTATGTGTTTTGACATCATTCTTCCCCTGGGGGTAGAATATTTTTAGTGCTCCCAGCCCTTTCTTGGTGATAACTGGGTGATGCAGGCCACACCCCAAGGGAAGTCCCCTCAGGGCTGTGACCTGAGTCGGGATGCTGCATTCCACCCTAATCCCCATACAATTGAAGCTATTCAGATCAGATCAGATCAGATTAGATCAGATCAGATCATGGGGGTAGGAGGCCAGGGAGAGCATTGCGACGTTTGTTCGTAACTGTCAAAGCACTAACAATCATAGCCTAGGTAAGTTGACACATACTTTTGGGGAAACAGAATTCAGATAATTCTTAGCAATATTGATTCTTTCAATCCATCTCCATCTTGGGGGATCATCTTTAGTTTCTTGTTTGTCGTTTTCAGTGTCCGGCTCTTGCATGTGTATTGTCAGATTGATCTATCTCAGTGTGAAGTGTTGATTTTGAGGTGGCTGTTCCAGCCATCTTTCTCAACCCTGAACCTTCAGGTAACCATTCATTTGTTTCACAGACACACACAGGGGTATGAGGAGCAACGAGACCTACGTCTGGCCTCCGTGTGTTCATTTCAAAGGTGCTCTAGTTTGACAATCACTCTGACCATAAATATAAAAGAGCTGTGTGTCCCACAGTGATGGCTCTGAAAAGTTTCATTAATTCTAAGATTAAAAACACACACACAGTCCTTTTTCTGTCAAAGAGAAAAAAAACAGATCAAATAACAGCAAGGAAGTCAGAATCCAATTGATAATCTGGTTTTATTCCAATGAACATGCTTTCTCTACTAATATATAATGTTCTTTCCTTCCGCATTCTAACTAAGTTTCGAGGGAACAATGGGAAAGGAGGGAAAGCTAGGGAGAGACAGTTAGGCAGGCAGAGGAGAGAGGGCAGAGCAGCCGAGTCCAGTCACAGGGGAATGCGATGGAATGGCGCAAACACAGCAACAATTGTGAGGAGGATGCAGGACCAGACAATGGGTTTTGTTGTGCTGTACATGGGGTTACTGTGAGTCATAACCAACTCAACAGCACCTAACGACAACAACACCTGCATGGGAAAACCAACATTCTTTCAATAGTATATGCATTAGGAAAATGGCTGCAAGGAATAGAAAACCTAACTAGAGTGGATTCAATCCTTACAAAATGGATTTTCTCTTGTAAGAAATCCAGAGACAGCTTGTTGGCATTGATTCAGGAGCAGAGCATTGTCAGGACCCAACTATGATTATTTTAACTTTGCCTCGGGACCACAAAATGGCTGCTGACACTCCAGCCATCACATATGCATTTGAGGAAAGGTAGAAGGGGCTGAGACAGCTGCATCTGTTCTCTTTCATCAAGAAAGTAACAGCTTTCGCAGACACTTTCCCGACCACCTTCTACTTAGTCGCTACAATGGTTAGACTTATGTGTCAACTTGACTAGGCCAGAATTTCCAGAGGGTTAGCAGTTGGGATGTGCTTATTCCCATGATGATGAGTCGTAATACAGGCATAGTTAACTCTACTGAGTAGCTATGAACAACCAGTCAACTAAAGGGATGCCTCCTTGGGGATGTAGCCTGTTCCAGATATAATAGACATGCAGGAGGGACGTCTCTCTTTTCTGATTGGGACTAGGACTCTACAATTGTAAGATAAAAAACTTCTTTATATTTATGTGTTTCACTGGTTTTGCTTTTAAAAAAATAAAAACCCAGCCTAAGACAGTCTCCGTGTCCAGAAGAGGATCATGTGGTCACTCTTATCTGCAAGAATGTCTAGGGAACACCCCCTTCACACAAAGAGTGGAAAGGGATGGGCAACTTGAACATTGGCTACCCAAAATGGGGGGAGGGATGCAAAGGTAAGAAATGACTGGCTTACAAGCTTTCAAGAGGGAACCTAGATCCAGAGGGCAGGGAGGATAGTAGAGTCTCCAGTGAATGGTACCCAACTTGTCTAGGAAGGGCTGATGAAAAGAAATGCAGATGGGTCTCATGTGATGCAATGGTGAAAATTGTTATCAGGACTGATTGTGAGGACTGGAAATGTAAAGGCAGATATTTTATAGCAAGGAAGGGAGTGACTAACCTTTCAGTCTAGGAGTGGAGGGCCCTGGGACCATCAACGGAAAAGAGCGGAGAGCGGGACCCCACCCAGAGAAGCAGTGAGGCCTGAGATGAAGACAAAGAGGATGATGTGAAGAGATGGAGTGCCTGGGGAGTTGAGACCCGGAGAGGGAAAGGGGCTGTGTGCTGAGGACCGTGGGCGGGGGGGGGGCGGCATGCAAGGTATACCCTTTCGTTGGGGGATGATGCATGGACGGGATGGTAACTAAGGCAATGAAACGGTGTATGATAGAATAAATGTAAGACTAATGTTCCCCCATGTAAACTATCACTCAATACATAATAAAACATTAAAAAAAAAAAAGGAATGTCTGGGGAAGAGCAGATGCACAAGAACACCCAAACTTGCAGACAATGCCCATTTGACCTAGCCTCCATGGCTTGATAATCAGAACTCAACTAAAGGATTATAATATACAGATCTATGTATATATGATAAAGGAAATGAGGGTAAGTTGCTACAATGTGATGAACTCATGGAGGTAGTTACTCTACATACAGAGAGGGAAGGAGTCTTCATATTAAGTATCAGTACTGTCCCCTCTGTACACAAGGTAGATAGGGACTGGCACCTTAGACATTGGCTAGCTAAAATGAGGGGGTGATTAAGGCACAAAGTGGCTGGCTTACAAGGTTTCAAGGGGGAGTTTAGTTTAAGGGTGTGTGGGGAGGGGGAAAGATAGAGGCTCCACTGAATAGTTTTCATCTTGTCTATATGGGTCTGGTGAAAAGAGATGGTGATAAGATTCGTATGACTCAATAGTGAATAATTGTTATCATGACTAATTGCGACTGTCACAATTGTAAAAGGTAGGTAGAAGTTTTGTAACAAAAACAGGGGAGTGGTTAATCTTACAGTCCAGAAACAGAGGACCCTAGGACCATCAAGGGAGACGAGCACAAGCGGAGTGCGGGACCTTGTCCAAAGAAGCAGCAGCGCCAGAGACGGAGGCAGAGATGGGGTCCTGGAGAGGGGTGTTCCCTTTGGAGATATAAATTATTGTATATGCCTGAGTGTTTTGTTTTGTTTTTTAAAAAAGCTTGAGTTAATAGAGAGGAAATACTGTTGACTGATGGTTCATGGAGGGGATCATAATCATTGTAAAGAATCAAGGTGTATGATTTGTTGAATGTAAGGCTGATGATCTGCCCTGTAAACTTTCACACTCAATCCACAATAAAAACCTTAAAAAAAAAAAGAATGTCTGGACAAGTAGGGGCCAGACTGTCACATTTTGTTGCCTGAGGCTGGGCACATTTGTTGTTACTGTTGTTAAGTGCTGTCAAGTTGGTCTGACTCATAGAGACCCTGTATAGTGTTTCCAAGGAATGGCTGGTGAGTTTTAACCATCGACCTTGCAGTTCAAACTGACTTTGAGGCCCAGTGCTTATCCTACAGTGCCATAGCAGCGTCACATTACTGCTCTGAAAAACAACAAAAAAATGTGTTTCCAGAGAAGACTGGAAAGGCGACTTGTTGGGGTGGACATCCAGTGTTGCTCAATGTAGGTGCTGACGCTGAATATACATTTCTCTGCAGGCCAGATCTGCGTCGGCACGGGGGAGAGCAAACACTGGGATTCACGTCGCCAAAACAAGCTCCCTGACTGCAGCGAGGCAGCTTAGTTACATACACAGATCAGGAAGTAAATGAGGGAAACTATGAATATGCTGTAGAAAATGTTGGAAATCGTCATGAAATGTGCATTGGGGTGGAGTCTCAAATTCTGACATATAGTCATTGGACTTCTCACTATTTAATTTAGTCTGAGCTAATCAGATGACATCTTTCTGGGAAACTTTTGTTCCTTGAATAAAGTTTTTATGTTTTTGTTTTTTTTTTAATTCTAGGGTTAGTTTTGGGTCTCATCTCACTTTATTATACATGTCTAGCAAGCCAGATCTGGTTAAAACTAATGCCTGTCTTTGTCTTCATGAGGCCCACTGTGGTATGGTACTTTCTTGGGAAAAATGGGTTAAAGGACAGCAAAGAGAAGAAAGAGTCAGTTCATTCTAAAGCATGTCGTTTTAACATCCATTTGCCATGGCCAAGCAAAGTGTAAGTAATGGATGACTTGTCTAAAAGCAGCTCAGCAGGTAAGTGGTAAAGCTGGGTTTTCCACGCAGGTGTGATGAGCTGGGCGCCCACACGCCATGCGTTCCCGGCCCCTCACCATCAGCTCTGTTGAGTTCTGTAGGCACACCCTCCCATTGCTGAGCTTATGACACGGAGACAGTAAGTAATTGTCAAGAGTCTCACAGCTGGGCAGGGCAATGTCAGACTGAGCACCAAACCAGGCAGAGGGAGCCTTTCTGGTTTCCCCAGCAGTTTGGGGGAAACATTGTCTATATTTGATTCTTGGAGTTTATCATATCCAATGATAAAACCACATTAAGGTGTGTTGCCATGACTAATTGTGACTGTCACAACTGTAAAGGTAGAAGCTTTATCACATAGTGGAGGAAATAGTTAATCTTACAGTCCAAGAAGAGAGGACCCTAGGACAATCAAGAGAGAAGAGCACGAGCAGAATGTGGAACCCTATCCAGAGAATCAGTGACACCAGAGATGGAGGCAGAGATGAGGACATGGAGAGAGAGAGCATCTGAGGACTCTAGACTCATGGAAAGAGAAAGGCTGTGTGCTTGTGGCCAGGAGGTAGGCTTGCAGAATGTGCCGTTTGATTGTTTAAGTGACTATATATTCCTGAGTGTTTTTGTGTATGCCCTCCCCCCAGAAAAAAAAAGGGGGGGGGAATAGAGAAAAAAATAACAAAGCGAAACCACAGTAAGGTAGATTTATTTATGTTTCTGAAAAGGATTTTACTAAAGAAAAAAATAAAACGTATGCTAAATACCACTTTTCGAACTTGGAAAGTCTCTGTAGGATAAGCATTTGGACTGTAAACCACAAGGTCAGCAGTTCAAACCCACCAACCACTCCTCAGAAACCCTATGCCGGATTGTTATTCGTCGAAACCAACTCGATAACACTCAACAACAACAGTAACAGCTGTGTGTCTAAGTTCTCAGCTGGTTGCACTCCTGGAATCCTGAGCCCCACCATGTTGTTTCTGTGCAGCTGATGGAAGTCACAGCTTCCTTCCCCACTGGAGACCGCTCCGCTGCTCAGACCAAAGCCCACCCTCCAGAAGTGGCCTTCTTCATGTGGGTGACAAGTCAGAAGTGAGCAGAGGACTTGAGGAAGGATGGTAGTGTCTTGGGAAGGAGGGGACATTGAGCAGGGACCTGGGATAATCTACTCATGCCCCTGGGACTTATGGAAGGAAGGACCACACATTGGGGGGCTTACAACAACAGAATGGATTCTTCCACAGTTCTGGAAGACAGGGTTCTGAAATCAGGGTGTGAGCTCCAGGGCGTTCCAGGACTGGGCAACACTTAGGCCGGGGTCCACAGTGGCAAGATGAGTCCAGGTTCATTCATGGACCGGGAACAAAGTGGGAAGCCTAAGTCTGTGCTCCCTGTCTCCCCAAGGTGGGGAAATGGGTTAGCCTCATTGAGGGGACTGCTTTCATAAGGGGGTGCTATTTGTTAAATTCTTAGACTGGGGGGCGGCTGGCATGGAGGTCTTGTAGGGGTTCTCAGGAGAAGGAACGGGCTTGGGAAGAGGAGATTCGATAGTTTGGCTGCTGAGTCTGGTCCTAGCTGAGCACTCTGGGAAAGGGAGTGGAGTGTGGAGAAGGAAGCTTCAGGGCTCGGGGACATCCAAAGAGAGGAGGAGGGCCAATCCAGGAGATGACCCCAAGAGAAGAGTCTCTTTCTTAGGAGAGAAGGGGGTGGACGTATGAGGAGGCTGAAGGCTGAAGAGGCAGCTGCCAGCTTAGACATGGTGATCCTGAGTAGTGTACTGCTGGGAGACTTGCACCCAAGCCTAGAAATTACCCCAAAGTTCCAAGTAAGGGGGTGGCAGAGATGGTCTGAACGTTGGGCCCTGCTCTCCCTAGAGGGCACAAGTGTTTTGTGCTCATCTGCAAATGTAAAGGTTGGTGGTTTGAACCCACTTAGTGGTGCTGTGGAAGACAGGTCTGGCAATCTTCTCCCATTAAGGGAACCCTATGGAGGGGAATGCAGCCCAAATGTTCACATTCTTATGGAGTTCCGATGTTCTGGAGCCGTGGAGGACGGATGAACCCCCAAAACTAACCTTTAGTCCTGAAACCAAAAGCATCTCCTGAATCTTCTTAAAACCATAGTCTAATTTAACTAGTCTCATCTGTCAGTTGGTTGCACTGTGGTAGCTTGCGCGTTACTGTGCTTCTGGAAGCTATGCTACCAGTATTTTGAATACTAGCTGGTAATCCATGGTGCATAGATTCTAGCTGAGCTTCCAGACGAAGACAGACTAGGAAGAAGGAGAGGCGGACTATTTCTGAAAACCTTATGAATATTAAGTATTGAAGCATTACGAATACTGTGCCCCTCAGCTGCCTCCTTAAAGTAGAGTTGACTGTGGTGACGAGAATGGAATAAATTTTCCCAGATCTTCATTTACTGATGAGGTACAACTCAAAATGAGCAGAAACATCTGTAAACATCCATTAATAGTCAGGACACAGACAGCGTTGTACCTCATGATCGACTGGGACTGTTATATTCAAAGTACTGACCTTGCGGTGAACCACTTAGTTGGGAATCCCCATGCTAACAGGGCGGAAGAATAGTTGCATAACTTGAAAAACGCAGTTAATGACACGAAATGGTATGTGTATGTTCTCAACAACAACTATCAAAATAAAATAATATATAAACATCTAGAAAGCCCTTGTTGTCTAGTGCTTATTCTACAGCACCACACTGGGAATCTTCGAGAAGTCTATGTTGTTATCAAGTGCCGTCAAGTCGGTTCCAACTCATAGCGACCCTGTATGGAGTTTCCAAGGAGCAACTGGTGGGTTTGAACTGCCATCCTTGTGATTTGCTGCCCAGTGCTGATCCTACAGTGCCACACTAGAAGTCCACAGACTTTCGGAAAGGCTCAGTCAGTCTCCGGTCAGCGTTTTGGCCCTGGAGTGTTTACTGGAAGGCCTGGGCTCCATCTCTGCCCCCTCCATGAGAATCTCGCTGCCTGGCTCTGAGATGCATTCACCTGTTTGCCAACACACACACACCCCACACCCGCTGCCAAGGGCTGCCTGCCTACCAAGCGAGCTGAGTTGAACTGGGAGCAAGACTGTGACAGGTCAAATCGGCCAGACTAGGGCCCAGGGCAAGTTCTTTCCACCTTTGCATCTGCTTAGCATTAACCACCTGTCTCAGGCTTTGTGGGGAGCAGTCTTGGGGTGGGAGCTGGGTGTTAAACCCTTCCATGAAAACAGCCCTCATCTAGGAATTGAAGGGTTCACAAAGCTCTGAACATACTTGAGAGTTTCCTGGGGGAAAATTCCAGAACTCTTACACTAAAGGGAACAACAGCTCAGAAGTTTCCAAACAGAAAAGGATTCAGCGCAATCCCGCTTCTCTGCCCAACTCTGGAAAGCAGGAATTCAGGAAATCTTATGTAATCGAAGAAAAGCTCCCTGAAATAAGAATCTGACCAAACAACACCTGAGACAGAGCAGAGACCTCGGGAAAGAAGAAGGCGGAGATGGAGGAAACAGTGGTGGGCTTGGCCGCCGAAAACTGCAGGTCAATGCCAGCCGGTGTTGACAGCGTGGCTAAGCAGACTTTCTGCGAACAAGTCCAGAGAACACACTGTGATCCAATCAAGCCATAAGCAGGGGACTTCAGCTAAACGTGTGCTGATAACTGCAAGCCTAGTGGGAGATTGCACGTTGGGACCAGTCCTTGGAGAAGGACATCATGTTTGGTAAAGTGGAGGGTCAGCAAAAGAAAAGGAAGACCCCCGCCCCCCCCCCACCCCGCAACAATGGGCTGAAATGTAACAACAATTGTGAGAATGGCGCAGGCCCCAGCTGTGTTTTCTTCTGCTGTGAATCAGAACCGACTCAATGGCAGCTGACAACAACAATGGAGATTTTTATAAGGTCATAGAGTTGGACAGATGGAGCAACTGAAAATCAGGGGCAAACTGAACAGACTAGATAATATATTGCGCTAGGTTTTAGAGAGCTCTAGAAAAGTCCACTTGTTACAATTCAACCTATAAGTGACATCATCCTAAATGGAGAAAACATTGAAGTGGTCGTTGATTTCATTTTACTTGGATCCGCAATCACTGCCCCTGGGAGCAGCAGCCAAGAAGGCCAGAGAAGGATGCATGGAAATGATGGTGTTGGTGAAGGCTGTCGGAAGAAGTCACAAGTCTATTTTGGATGAAGTACAGCCACAATGCTCCTTAGAAGCTAGGGTGGTG
Source organism: Chrysochloris asiatica (assembly GCF_000296735.1). Classification (NCBI taxonomy): domain Eukaryota; kingdom Metazoa; phylum Chordata; class Mammalia; order Afrosoricida; family Chrysochloridae; genus Chrysochloris; species Chrysochloris asiatica. Next base: position 175,541 of record NW_006408963.1, read on the forward strand.
AGACTTGGTCTCTTGTACTCTGGACATATCGGGAAGGACCAGACCCTGGAGAAGGACACCACGCTTGGTAAAGCAGACAGTCAGAGAAAAAAACAGGTGGATTGACACATCGGCTCCAACAATGGAATGGTGGGGGAATGATGTGGAACCAGGCAATGTTTCCTTTTGTTATGCATGAGGTCGTTATGAGTCAGAAATGCCTCAGGGCACTCAACGGACAACGACAATCGAAAACCCCACACCACTTAAGGGGTAAATAATGTTTCTTTTTTCCGTCTGTGGAATATTTTCAAAAGTTATTTATATAGTTGGCCTCCAAACAATCTTCATTTGCAAAGATATTTTATACAACTCATCTTCAGATTATGATGCAGTACAATTAGAGACGAATTATAGAGGATGGCACAAAATCTTAACTACCCAAAAATGAAGATGAGCCCTACTATGCAATCATTAGATCACAGGCGAATACGAAAACGAAATCACTATCTATAAATCAACAGTACTGTGTGTGTATGTGGCTGTTATGATATAGTATCCACTATTTCAGATACCAGCAGGGTCACCTGTGCTGGTGAACAGATTTCATCAAAGCTTCCGGACTAAGACCAGGAAGAAAGTCCTGGTGATCTTCTTCTGAACATCAGCCCATGAGAACCTTAGTGTCCAGTAGAGTGCTGGAGGATGAGCCCCCTGGGTTGGAAGGCCCTCAGAATCTTCAGTGGCTACAACAATGGCCTCAAACCACCAGCAGTCATGATGATGCCATGGGACCCGGCAGCCTTCCCTTCTCATGAGTCAAAGGAAACTTGATAGCAACTAGAAAACACTAGAGCAACAAGAAGAGGGATGTTGACGATTAACAGTACGGGACACTGTAAAATCTATGCTGAGGGGGTCATCGAAGCCTTAGAGTGGGTGCCTTCAATACCCCAAAAGGCAGACAACGAGGAAAGCTACTGTTCAACTTAAGAAATGTGATAAAGGAGCAAAAGAAAGAAAAAGAAATAAGCGGATAGAATGAAAAAAGAAAAAAATCTGAAGTTAACGAAGCAGGGAAAAGAAAAGGGAGAGAAGATAAATCCAATTCCTGGGGGGTTTTGGTCTTTGAAAAGACAGATCTAGTGTCAAAATCTCATCACCCTTATGAAGGAAAAAGGAAAGAAACAGCAAAACTGTACACAGTTAGTGGTCACATATTGCAGAAGTGGGCATAAATCACGTTGGCACGCTTGAAAACTTAAGAGAGGAGTGATAAGAAAAAGACTTTTAAACAATACTGTGTTTTTTTAAGTAACCGCTAATAAGATCCTATGGCTGCACAATCGGAAGGGAGCGTGTGAGTGTAAATGTGGGAAGGCTGTATGTCAGTGGTGTGGTGTTTGTGTCAGAGAGTGGCTGTGGGGAGCACAAGCCTATGTGAGTGCATGTGTGAATGGGAGCGGTTGTGGGTTCATGATGCTGTGGGGGATGGTGGGAAGACGTGATGTGTCAGTGGGAGGGGTATGGCTGGGTGGGGGTTGTTTGCGGGGTGTGCGTGTGGAGGTGGGGGTGTGTGGGGGAACAGGGAGTGTATGTGGCTAGGGGTAGGCATGGGCGATACATTTGGGGGGTGTGACTGTAGGGAGCCTCTCGGATTGTATGTATCAAGGGAAGTGGCCGCCATGCTGAGGAGAAACTTGACCATGAAACTATCCGAGTCCTCACTTACAAACCCCGAAACCATCCTCTGCTGTTTCCAACGGGGCAACAATGGAAAGTGGGAGTGGCCCAGCTCATCTCTCTGGAGAGCTTTCGGCTGCGGGTTTCCTTGTAAGATTCTCTCCTGGCCTCTACTAGCCATCCCTCTCCGTGGAGAATTCCATTTTCAATGATTTCTATCCCCCAGGTATGCTCTGTGATCACAGCTACTTCCCCATTGGACGACACCCCTAGTGGCCTGATGTGGCTTTTTGACGAAAGGGATAAGCTGAGTGACAGAGCCAGCTCTTCACTCAGCCTAATTGCTCTGAGAGCCTGCGGAACGGCTGGAACGGCTGGACCGGCTGCACCACGCAGGGCGCTCATCTGGTCTCCTGTGAAGGACATCTGGGTTGCTTCCACTTTGAGGCTGTTACGTAAATAAAGCTTCCAGAACCTTCGTGTGCAAGTCTTTGTGTGGACATAGGAATTCATTTCTCTGTATAAAGAATGAGGAGTATAATAATTGGATAATATGACAGACATACAAGGAGTCATTAAAGACATTTCACTGTCTTTCAATTCCATTTTGCCATAAACTTTTTGAACTCCCCTCATCAATTTAACGTTTACAACACTGCCAAATGTTTCCAAAGTGGTGGTACCATTTTCCTTTCCTTCGGGTCATAGGAGTCATGAGAGAGGTTCAGTTTCTTCACATCCTTGGTATTACCCGACTTTTCTTGTTAGCCATTCTAATATATGCTACATTCTCGAGAATTATTTGAGCCAATTGCTAAACACAACCGCCCTACTTCTCTAGGGCTGTAACATTAATACAATGGAAGACTTTAACAAACAGAGACTTATTCCCTCTCAGTTGAAGAGGTTTGAAGTCCACATTCAGAGTGCTGGCTCGAAGGGAACACTTTCTGTCTGGGCAGGAGGAAAGTTCTCTTTTTTGAACTTCTGCTCCTAGAAGATCTCGGCGTCTCTCACTTGCTTGTATAATCTCTTTTGTGTCTCAGAAGAGGTGGACTTAAAACACACCCTACATTGTTACTGTTGTTAGGTGCCATCGAGTCAGTTCTGTCTCACAGCAACCTTCTGCACAACACCAGCCTCACCATCATTGTTACGCTTGAGTCCATCGATGCTGCCACTGTGCTAATCCATCTAGTTGGGGGTCTTCCCCTTTTTCGTTGACCCTCCACTTTACCAAGAATGATGTCCTTCTCCAAGGACTGGTCCCTCCTGAGAACAAGTCCAAAGTATGAGAGACCAAGTTTTGCCATTCCCAGTTCTAAGGAGCGTTCTGGCTGTACTTCTTCCAAGACAGATCTGTTTGTTCTGACTCACAGTGACCCTGTATAGAGTTTCTAAGCAGCGGCTGGTGGTTTTGAACCACCAACCTTGTTATTAGTAGTCCAGTGCTGTCCTTATAGAGCCACACCAGGACTATACACACGCACACAAGGGTGAATCAAAAACTATCCCCACTCCAGTTATATTAAAATATCTGTTCACATCCACGACTGATGACAACATTGACCTTGCATGTGAAATGATACTGTCAAATAGATGAGTTGACAGTGGATTATGTGACACATAGCTTGCAAACCAGCCATTTGCAAGGCTCTGTCTATGAAATAATCCATGACAGACTTGGGTTTCAAAAACTCTGTGTGAGGTGGGCACCATAACAGAAGCGTTTGGACATCTACAAACACAATTTGGACCAATACTCGAAGGAAGGTGAAATTTTCTTGTAAAAAGTCGTGATGAGACATGGAGTTATCACTATGAGCCTGAGAGTAAATGGCACCATATGGAATTGAAAAAGTCCTCAATCACCTACCAAGAAAAAGTTCCAAAGTCAACCAACCATCAGGTGGAAAATTGATGCTTACAGTTTCCTGGGATTCTCAAGGGCCAGTACTGGAATGCCATCAGGAAAAAGGTTTTACAGTCAACAGTGCTTGTTACAGTGAGATGTTCACTGAGGAGCTGAAGCAAAAATTTCAGATTAAACGCAGAGGACTGCTATCCATGACAATATATGTCCGCATACCTCTGCCCATACTGTTGACACTGCAAAAGCTTCATTTTGAGATGTTAAAGCATCCTCCCTATGGTCGTGACGAAAAGTCACCTCTGGTGAAGAGGTGGACACAGCAGTGCATTCGTGGCTCACAGCTCAGCCTAAAACATTTTTAAATAAGGGAATAGGAACATTTGTTGACAGGTGGACACAGTGTATTGAAAAGCAAGGAGATTCGGTCAAAAAATGATGGACTTGTCTTTTCTAAATGTTGATCGAAATAAATTCTATAGCCAGAGTACAGATAATTTTTGACTTGCACTCATATATTTAATCAATTTCAATTAAATACATTAAAAACAAAAGTGATACTCAAAACTCAGCATGTCTTGATTTTTACTTCCGATTACTGTCATCTACATTACTGACGTCATTTCCACCTATCGCTTCTTATAATTGAGCCAGGCTCTCAGCAGCTAACTGAAATGTCAGCTGTTGGAGCCCACAAGCCCAACTCCTTGGGATTGTGAATCCAATCAAAATGAAGCCTTTGACAACTTCAATCTTTTCTCCATTTTTCTTGATGTTATTTGTTGGTCCAATAGTGAGGATTTTTGGTCTTCACCAGTATTTCAAGTCCTCTTCCTTTCTAGCTAGCAAAATCTGTACATATCACAGGTTGTTAATGAGTCTTCCTCTAATCCCGATGCCTCATTCTTCTTCTTCTTCATATAATCCAGTTTACAAACTGAACAAGTATGGTGAAAGGCTACAACCCTGATGCACATCTTTCTTGATTTCAAACCATTCAGTATCCTCATTTGGTACTAACTACAGGTTCCCCATGAGCACAGTTCAGTATTCTGGAATTCCCAATCTTTGCAATGTTATCCATAATTTGTTATGATCTACACAGTCGAATGCCTTTGCATAGTCAATAAAGCACAAGTAAACATCTTTCTGATGTTCTTTGCTTTCAGCCAAGATCCATCTGACGTCAACAAATGATATCCCACATTCCACATCCTTTTCTGAATCCAAGTTGAATTTCTGACAGCGCCCTGTTCATGTACTGCTGCAATTGTTTTTGAATTTTCTTGAGCAAAATTTTACTTGTATGTGATATTCAATGCATTCCACGTTCCATTGGGTCACCTTTCTTTGGAATGGGCACAAATATGGATCTCTTCCAGTCGGTTGGCCAGGTAGCTGACTGCAAGAGCTTGTTGCAACGTTTCAATTTGTATTCTCTCCATTCCTGGGGCCATGGTTTTTGGCCAATGCCTTCAGTACAGCTTGGACTTCTTCCTTCTGTACCGTCAACGTCCTTGATTATATGGTACTTCTTGAAATGACTATCAATCAATTCCTTTTGGTACAGTGACTGTATGTTCCTGCCACTCTTCCTCTAGGTTTCTGCCACCTCCATAGTTAAAGCAAACTCAAAACCCCTGCTGTGTACTTAGACTCATAGTGACTCTATAAGGAGCTCTGATAGCATAGTGGTTACGAAGCGGGCTGCGAACCGCAAGGTCAGCAGTTCGAAACTACCATCCGTTCCACAGGAGAAAGATGAGGCGTTCTGCTCCCGTGAAGATTTATACCCTTGGAAACCCTGTACAGGGTGCTATGAGTTGGAACCAACTCCACAGCATAGCACCACCAACCACCACCACCAGTGACTCTATAGAACAGACTCGAACTGGCCCACAGGGTTTCCAAGATGACATGAAGAAGAAGACTGAGACATCAGGATTGGAGGAAGACTCATTAACCACCTGTGATATGCAGACTTTGCTTGCTGGAAAGGAAGAGGACCTGAAACACTGATGAACACCAAAGACCACAGCCTTCAATATGGTTGAACCTCAATGTAAAGAAAATGAAAAGCCTCACTATTGGACCAATAAATAACATCAAGAGAAATGGAGACAAGCTTGAAGTTGTCAAAGGCTTCATTTTCCTTGGATCCACAGTTGATGCTCATGTAAGCAGCAGTCAAGAAATCAAAGGATGTATTATCGTTGTTGTGAAGGGCCGTCGAGTCGGGTCCAACCCATAGTGACCCTGCGGAGGGTTTTCAAGGAGCAACTGGTGAGCTTGAATCACCAACCTTACAGTTCAAACCGACTTTGCTGTCTAGCACATCAACCCACAGCACCACACCAGACTGTATGGCATTAGGTAAATCTGCACAAGACCTCTTTAAAGTGTTCAAGAGCAAAGATGTCGCTTTGAGGACTAAGGTGCGCCTAACCGAAGCCATGGTATTTTCAATAACTTCATATGCATGCGAAAGCTGGACAGTGAATAAGGAAGATCATTGAAGAATTGATGCCTTTGAGTTATGGTGTCGGAGGAGACTATCGAAAGAACCCTGGAGTGCTGGAAAAGCAAACAAGTCTGTCTGTCTTGGAAGAACTACAACCAAAATGCTCCTCAGAAATGATGATGCCGAGACTTCAGACATGGAAAAGGTCATCATGCTTGGTAACGTACAGGGCCAGCAAAATAGAGGAAGACTCCTAACGAGCTGAATCGACATAGTGGTAGCAACAATGGCTCATCCAAACTTGTGGATAGTACCCGTCTGACCTAGCTTCAATGGCTTGATGACCAGAGCTAGACTAGAGGAAGACAAAGAAATTTTATAACAGAACTAAGTGTAAATTGCTACAATTTGCTGAACTTGACCTATACTACTCAGATGTAGTAGCTCAAAATACCAACCAGGAGGGAAGGGGTCTTCACATCAAAGATCAATCCTATCCCCTCTGTACACAGGGTTGATAGAGACGGGCAACTTAGACATTAGTTACCTAAAATGGGGCAACTATATAAAGCCACAAAGTGACTGGCTTACAAGTTTTCAAGAGGGAATTTAGTTTCAGAGTGTGCAGGGGAAGATAGAATCCCCACTGAATGGTTTTCATCTTGTCGAGATGGATCTGGTGAAAGGAGATGGGGATAAGATTCTTATGATTCAATAGTGAGTAATTGTTATCATGACTAATTGTGATTGTCACAACTGTAAAGGTAGAAGTTTTGCAACATAAAGGGGGGAGCAGTTAATTCAACATCCCAGGAACAGAGGAGCCCAGGACTATCAAGGGAGAAGAGCATGAGCGGAATTTGGGAACCTATCCAGAGAAGCAATTACACCAGAGATGATGACATGGAGAAACTGAGCAGCTGAGGACTTTAGACTCATGAAAAGAGAAAGGCTGTGTTCTAGCGGCCAGGAGATGGTCTTCTTGGATTGTTAAAACAATTATATATTCCTGAGGGTTTTTGTGTACATTAGAACAAAATACAGAGGGAATAGAAGCAAATATTGTTGAAAGATGATGCATGGAGGAGATTGTAATTGTTGCAAAGAAACTACGATAGGACAAGTGCAAAACTGATGTTCTGCCATGTAAACTATCTCTCAATTCACAATAAAAAGCTTAAAAATAAACTACAATAAAAAGCAATGGGCTCAAACATAACACTTGTGAGGATGGCACAGGAACCTACTTGAAGGCACCTAACAACAATATGGCGTCCTGTGAGCTAATGCACTGGACTATAATGTCGGTTTGAACCGCAAGGTTGGCAGTTCAAGCTCACTAGCCATTCCTGAGAAACTCTACACAGAGTCGCTATCTGTCGGAATTGACTTGACGGCACGTAACAACAATATGGCAGAAATCTAGATAATAGTTTTTTATCATAAATCTCTTCCCAACTTTATGAATCAGAGGTATCAGATTGGTAGCTTAAAATCAACCACGATGGAAATATCTACACCATGAGAATCAGCACACACTACAAATCAGGACAGGATTTCTTAGTGTTGTGTTGGCAGTCTCCATTTATGAAAACAAGGACGGAAAGGGTAATAATTCAGATCAAAATGGTGTATGTCCTGTCTTCAGCCATTGCATTCTAAACAGCGAAAATAAGGAGATTCAACTGAAGAAATTCCAGTATTCCAAAACTCTTATCCAGTTCAGTCAAGGAGTCCCTCACTTCATTGAAGAACTAGTGACATTTCAACATTGGTCTTCATTTCATTTTACTCATCAACATAAAAGAATAGACCACCCAGCATTGGTTCGTCAGTTGCAGTAAGGATGTGCACAGAGCTGATTCCAGCAAAAGTTAGTGGAAGCATTTGTTGAGACTCAGTGGGCTCTACGGAATTTATTGGTATTGTTGTGAAATGCCGTCGAGTCAGTTCCGACCCATAGTGACCTTGGATAGGGTTTCCGAGGAACAGCTGGTGAACTTGAAGCACCGATCTTGCACCTCAAACGTATTTGCAGTCTGGTGCATTAACCCACAGTGCCAGACGTCTATATTATGTATTTTATTACCAATTTGGATGGAATGCATATTTTATTATTTATAAATTGTACACTCTCATCTTTTATATCAGTGAAATCGACAATAAGCTTATGCATGTGTGTGTATGTATGTATACACATATACATGTATGTACACATATCTTCTCCTGCAAAGCTGCTTGTTAACATTCCTCAGAACACACTGCTTTGGAGGCTGCAGTGGGACAGGCCCCAGCCTGTCTGTGAATTGTGGAAGCCAAGCTACTCGACCTGGCCACCCCGAGGCCAACGGAGCCCAGAGTAGGGAGGAAAGGCCCCAGTGAAGCTGTGGAGACCATCCACCTGTCTGTCTGAGGCTGGGCAAAGGACCTACATCGGGCTGGTTGTCAGACCAGGATTTCAGAAGTCTCAGCTGCTGGCCCAGACTCCCCTTTCTTGAGTCTGGCCAGCCAGATGAAGGGGACCCAGCAGGAGCGGACAGAATGGCCCTGGCACTCTCCATCCCTGCAGTGTCTCACGCTTTTTCTGCTCAGCCAGCTCTGGAGGGCTGGGTGCTGTCCCGGGGCTCAACACTCCAGTAGCCCCCCCTTGGGAAGTTAGGAAAGGACCACGTGTGAGGAGCATCATCCTCTGACCACCCGGCACATCGCAACTGTTGTCGTCATCCTGACCTACTTAAGTGTTCCCTGAACGGGCCTGGCTGGTTCAGGCTTTGCCAAGAGTCACTCCGCAGGCGTGGCCGCCCCACCTCCGCCACCCCCTCCTTCCCCGGCCTGCCTCCCACGAGTCTGGCAGCACTTCAGGGTGGGGCGCCAGGGGTGGGTCCCAACTCCCAAAGGTCCTGCTAGGCTGTCTGGCAAGGAGCTGCCACCTCCCAGGGCTGAAGCAGAAGGATGGATGCCCACCTGGCTCTGCCTGCCCGCCTGTCTTTGGAGAGACCTTTGGGGCCAATGAACTGGGGCAGCTCCCTCTTTCATCTCTCTCCTGGTCACATACCTGGGCCCACCTCATGGAGGTTGGGATGGAGAGGAGGCACCAGTGGAGGTCTGCCATGTGGGTGGCTTAGTCCTAGGGCTGCCCAGGCCCTGGTCCCCAACCCCTCCACACACACATACACACACATACACACACACATACACACACACACACACACACATCCCACCTCCTTCACGCTGAGCTAACTGCAGAGATCAAATGAGGGAAGAACTGGGCATGGACAATTGAAGCGAGAGTCCGTTGTAATGTTTATTGAAATAGGGCTGGAGCCCCCAAGCCAGCCAGGGGAGCAAGCATGGGAAGAAGGTTCTAGGGCCAGGGAAAGCCTGGGATGCCCAGTCAAAGACCCAGGTGAGGGGCTCCACTGCCAAGTGGGCAGGGACCCACTTGGTGTCACCCACCCAGCGAGTCAATGTTTAGGCCAGCTGGAGTCTCTCAGGGCTCGCCAGCTGGTCCAGGCCTCAGAGCCCCGTTGAATGGGGAGCAAGCGCCCATGTTCCAGGGTGGGCGGCTCAGGCCTTGGGGCTTGGGGCCTCCGGGGTATACATGGGCTCAATGTTGACCCAGCTGAGAGCCTGCTGGTCAGCCCAGGCCAGTAGCTCGGCCGCTCGGTGCATGAAGACCATGAGGAGTGTGTGCACGTCGCCCTCGGCTGAGTGGGCAGCACTCGGCTCAGCATGGAAGTAGCGGTGGAAGAGACTGCCCAGGCTATAGCTCTTCCGGCCCTGGGCCCGGGTGCCATGGCTGTGGGTGCGGTCCAGGCCCCGGAGCGCGGGCAGTGTGTCCAGGCAGATGGTATCCGGCGGCAGCTGGGCGCCCAGGCGCTGAAGCTCTGTGCACAGTAGAGGGAAGTCGTAATCGAAGCCGTTGTGGGCCACAAGGCAGAGGGGACCCTCCTGGCGACTCAGAAAGGCCTGCAGTGTCTTCACCACCGCATCATCGAAGCCGGCCTTCCGGCACTGGGCAAGGCCCTCACTGCTTAGACCTGTGATCTCGCTGGCCTTAGCAGTGAAGGGGCGCTCCGGGCTCATGCACAGGGTGAGCTTGTCTAGGACGCGGGGCAGCACCGGGGTGCCCGCCGCATTCCGCTCCAGGTTCTCCAGGGAGGAGCGATGGACGGCGAACAGGGACAGCTCGGCGATCTCTGGGTCCACATTCGGAAGACCGGTGGCTTCCAGGTCCATGAAGACAAAGGTCAGTGCTCGAGTCGCCTCAGACATGGCAGCGTGCTCACGGGGACAGGGAGGCCTCAAGCTGCGGGGAAAGGAAGACACCAAACCCAAGGGCTAAAGAGGTGGGGACCACCAAAGCTCCGGCCTTGAGCCCCACCGCCCCAGCCCCTACCGCTGAAACAATGGGCTAGTACCACCGGATCTTGTGTACCTTTGGGGCAGGGAGTGCCCTTCCATCAGTCCAAGATAGGGCCTCTCGGGGTCTTCACCGCCTCCACTGTCCCTGGGGACCCTCACCAACAGCAAAAGGTGCACCTACCTTACCCAGACTCAGGTAGGGGAAGGTGAGCCAGGCCCATGCCCTCAGTCAGGGCCCCGCACTGGTGCCACCCAGGGACTGGTTCCTTGGGGCCCAACCCTTTAGCCAAGAGGCTTGGTTGGGAGCCTCAGGCATGGACCCTGATTCTCCCTGGCTAGGGTCTAGGGCCCAAGGAAGGTAGGCTACGGGGAAGGACTCAGGCCCTCCTTGCCGGTTTCCAGGCCCACGGGAGCTGCCTCAGGGCTCAGGTCTGTCCTCACTTACCTGGGGTGGGCGCCGGTCGGCTTCCTGGCTGCTCAGCACCTGTCTCCTGCAGGCCGCTCCAGGCGGCCTTTAATCAGTGGCCACGGCCCGCCCCCAGCTGCCTGTTGGGCAACGACAGAGCCGAGGCCGCAGGACCAGTGTGGCCGGCTCACCGCCCCCTCGTTAGCTTGCTCACAGCCACTGAGACACACACGCCCCGTGTTTACAAAGCAGGAACTGGCTCCCAGGCCACACGGGCTCCCAACGCATGCCGCATGCCACCGTGGGTGCAGGAACGTGTGGTCACAGGCAGAGGAGGAAGCACGAGCCACCAGGAAACCCCACCTACTGTCACAGGCCATCAGGCTGCCCCCCCCCCCCATGAAGATGAAGTAGGATCAGGATTGAGAGGGAGGGAGGAGTCTAGTGTCACCCAGTGACTGCAGGTGGCCTGGTGCAGCTCACCCACCTTGAGGGCTCATCTTCCACCAGGACAGGTATCTAACAAGCCATTAGAAGAGGCTTCTGAGGAAGTGGGGACAGGAAGGACGGAGCTGAGCAGGTTCTTCCTGGCGCTGGATAGTCAAGATGCGGGCCTGTGTTCCTTCCCACCAAGCTGATACCCAATAGTCCCATCCAGCCATGCATCACTCCCCAAGTGGTCTTCAGGGAGCTTGGGCAGGTGGCTGGGAACAGGGGGCTCCCAGCCAGGCCCTTCCCAGTAGCCTAACGCTGCCAGCACACCTGACCATTTGGGAACACCTGTCCTCCTTCCCGCCTCATGGGACACCAGGTGTGTGTGGGGGGGTGTCAAGGTGGTGGGGACCTCCTGTTTGGAGGGTCCACCAAGGGACTTTGGGGACACAAAAGTGGCAGGTGCTAGAAGCAGGGCTGCAAACAGGGGAGAGGGGGTTGAGGGTCTGGAAGATAAGCCCTCCCCCATCCCTTTCAAGGAAGCCCTGGGAGGCAGGAGAGCCACCAGTTGTGCCTGTTTCTGTGCTCAGAGGGAGGGAGGTGGCCATGACAGGGACACTGCTCAGGGAGATACTGGGTCACCTGGGAAGTTCAGAGGAGGTTCCTGGACAACCAGTCAGGTGATGGCCAAGAATTTCCCGCCTGCTGCGGTACCCTGGGGAGCAAGGAGGAAGCAGTCCTGCCCTGGGAGCCACACCTTAGTCAGCTTGGCACTAGGGAGGCCTGCTGGGAGGGAGGAGACAGATGCCTGAGGGTTCCCACCAGGCAAGGCTAGGCCTGGGGACAGCTGGGAAGCAATGGAGGACTTGGCAGCAGGCGGCCAGTAGAGGGAGAAGTTCAAGGGTGGCGGAAGCAAACAAAATTACACGGAGGCAACATCTGAGATTCTAAACTTTATTTTCTCTGCCCCTCTTGGCCCCCCCACTTCACCCCATGGGTGTCTTCCACAGGACAGAGGATGGGGTGGCAATCGCTCCAGCTCCAGGACTGCCCACTACTTGGGGCCTTTTTGCAGAGTCTCCTTGAACACTTTGTATTTCTGTGTGACTTCTTGCATTTTGGAAGCTGCAGAGAAAACCAAAAATCAAACAGCTGTGGGAGGCCCAAGTCTGCCGCTCCGCCCCCACCCCGGACGTTCTCTTCCAGCTCCTTGCCAGATCTGACGGAGCCAGGGGGCTACATAGGGGTGGGAGGCCTGAGCAAGGGTCCAGGGAAGTCAGCCCGCACAAGGTGAGGCACAGAACTTGCTTGGACTTAGCTGGTTTATTCAATTCTAACCAAACTAATCGCTGTGTTCAGGAAGAAGCAGGTGAGGTTTGGGACAATTACTCCCCTCAGACCTGCCCTCCTACCTCTGTTCTTCCCATCATTCATCTCTGCAAGTTCTGTGATGCCCACTACCGTAGAGCCTGCACTCAGTGGCAAACGGGAGTCTGGGGGGCTGCCACCACCCTGGAGAAAGCCAGTTCTACCCTCTCTGACTCCAACACTCCAGCCCCACCCAGGGGCCAAATCCAAGTGAAGACAGAAGGTGGGAGAGAGGGAGGGGCTAAGGAGCTAACTCAACCAGGACCTGGGCTGTGCCTGTCAGAAAAGCACATTTTGACCAGTCACAGGTGAGATGGCACCCTGTTATAAATATTAATGATAATTACATTAATGAGAGCGTAAGTGGGAAGTATCTTATTAAGAGCAATTACATACACTGGCGCTAAGAGTCACAGTGACAGTGGTGATTAGGAGAAACGTTACAGTATGTCTGAACGTCAAGGACCCTATCATCACAAACCAGAAAGAAGGCAGGCTCCCGATTACCGGTATATGTGCAGCAGGTGTGTGTGTGTGTGTGTGTGTGTGTGTGCGCGTACCAGAGACTAAGGGGCGGGCGGAGTCCTGGTGTGGGCTGCGGGTTAATGTGCTGTACTGCAAAATGGGTTTGAACTGCAAGGTAGGCAGTTCAAGCTCACCAGCCGCTCCTTGGAAACCCTATAGAACAGGCTTGCTGAGTTGGAGCAGACTTGAGGGCACTTAACAACAACAACATGGGGAGGGCAAGGACCAGGGTGGAGGCCCAGAGCCCAGAGAGAAGGCTGCCAATCCAGGACAGGCCTCGTAACTATAGGGAAGGGGGTCTTTTTGTTGAAAACATTTACAGGCCAATGTTTTAGTTGCTACTGCCTGATTAGCAGTTCAAGCCCACCAGCTGCTCTGCAGGAGAATGATGAGGTGGCGTTCTTCTGTAAAGATTTACAGTCTTAGAAACGCGATGAAGCAATTTGACTCTGTCCTATATGGTGTTGTGGTGTGGCGTGTAGGATAAGTACTGGACTGTTTACCACAAGGTCGGCAGCCCAAACCTACCAGTAGCTCCTTGGAAACGCTAACGAGGTTCACTGAGTCGGAACCTACTTGAGAACACTTAACAATAACAACAATATGAGGTTACTATGAGTCAGAATCAATGGGAAGGCAGCGGACTCAGTATTTACATTAAACAATCCAACCAAAAGGCAGATTAGCATAATGGGTAAAATACCCTGGAAGTTTCTCTAAATAATAAACAGTCACCATATGACCCAGCAGTTTCCACTCCGAGGTATGCATACGAGGAGTCTCAAACGTTTATGGAACAAGAGAGAAGAGCACGAGCGGAATGTGGGACCCTGTCCAGAGAAGCAGCAATACCAGAGATGGAGGCAGAGATGAGGACATGGAGAGAGGGAGTTAACTGAGGACACTAGACTCATGGAAAGAGAAAGGCTGTGTGCTGGCGGCCAGGAGGCAGGCTTGCAGAATGTGCCCTTTGGGTGCTTAAATGATTATATATTTTGTGTACATCCCCCACCCACCCCCCGCAAAAAAAAAAAAGAAAACAAAACAAAAACACAGAGGGAACAGAAGCAAATCCTGTTGAATGATGATGCACGGAGGGGATTGTAATCAGTGCAATGACACGACGGTGTAAAACTGATGTTCTCCCCTGTAAACTATCACCCAGTTCACAATAAAAGCTTGAAAAAAAAGTTCTTGGAAAAATGGAATTAAAAGATAATGACATCCTTCCATGAACTTTGTGAGATCCCCCCCTTATATAAGAGACATAACAACATTCACAAAAAAACCTATTCATGAGTGTTCACAATCGCCAAAAAGTGGAAATAACCCAGATGTCTACCAACTGATGAAGCGAAAAACCAAACTGTGTTACATGCACACAATGGAGTACCACGCAGGCATACAAAGGAATGAAGTGCCAATCCATACAACACGGACCATGTTATGCTAACCTACGTCTAGAAGATGTAAGACTAGACAAATGTACAGAGATAAGCAGTAGCTTCGTGCTTGCCATGGGCTTGGGCCAGACAGGACTAGGGAGTGACTGCTAATGTTTCTGGAATGAGACAGTGGTGATGGTTGTACTATACGAGCTCTGCAGTGAAAAGCATTGAAGTGTGAATTCGAGAACATTCAATAAAGCTGTTTTGGAGGCCCAGGGTGGCGCTGTGGACTAATGCGCTGAACTGCAAATTCAAGGTTGGTGGTTGACGCTCACCAGCTGCTCCTTGGAAACCCTATACAGGGTTACTATGGGTCGGAACCAACTTGACAGCTCTTAACAAAACGAAGTTGTTACCAAGAAAAAAGATCAAGGTGGAAAGACTGGCTCTACCTTCTTTCTTCGAGTTTATTTTGATATTTCTTTTCCACCACCTAAAATCTGACAGGAAAAAAAAAGGAAAAATAGAATAGAGTAGCCAAGAACCCACATGTATGGACTATAGAAGTGGCGGTGGTTGTTGTTAAGTGCCGTCGAGTCGATTGCAACCCATAGTCACCCTGTATAGGGTTTCCAAGGAGCAACTGGTGAGCTTGAACCACTGACCTTGCAGTTCAAACGACTTTACAGTCTGGCACATTAGCCCACAGCACCACCCCCAGGAAGGACTCCATAGAAATGGTGGTTCTGTAGGTTAATAGGGAAAAGATCTATTTCTAAGAAATGGTGCTGAGACAATGGTGTTTCCACATTTTATATAAAATAAAAAAGCAACTGGAATCCCTGTCCACAACACGCACGCAAATAAAATACAGGCAGATGCATGACCTAAATGTCAAAGGTCATGTTAAGGGTCACCTCAAAGTCACACAGTGAAAGATGAGCGTAGCTCAGGTGGCTGTGTACAAGAGATGGACCAAGTCACTGCAAACTCAGCCGTGACCCAATCATCCCGAAGAACTTGCACACCCTAGAGGGACAGAAATTCACATTCTCCTGGACTTCAGACTGCCCAGAGCCACGGAGGCTGGGTGAACCCCTCAAACTAAAGCCCTGAGATCATCTTTAAACCTGAAACCAAAAACATCCCCTGAACTCTTTTTCAAATCATAAAATAGTTTCGTTTAACTAGCAAAAACTGTCAGTCTTGAGCATTCTGTTCTTTTAAGAACTACCTTTGTTATTGTTAAGTGCCTGCCATGGAGTTGGTTCTGACCTACAGCGACCCCACATAGGGCTCCTGAGGAGCAGCTGGTGGGTTTGAACCACTGACTTTGCAGCCCAGCGCACTATCCCGCAGCACCAAATTGACAACAGCAACTGGAAAGATTAAGCAGGAAGCTGGGAGAGGGAGGCAGTGAGGGGGAAACCACTCAGAAAAGGGGGCTGAAAAGGACTGCCCAAGTCAGCGTCATCAGTGTCACTACAGGGATCGTGAAGAAACTGGTGAATTGGCGGATGTTTTGCTGTGGATATTCTCGAGGACAATCACAAAATCATGAAAATTTAGGAAAACTGACCAAAAAAAAAAAGGAAGAAACTTAAAACTTGTACACATGCATGCAAGGATTCATGTTCAAGAATGTTCATAGTTGCCTCAAACTGGAACCCATATGTCCTGCAACAGCAGAATGGAGAAACAAAACAGGATACAGCCATACAATGGAATACTTTACGGATGGGACTGGCAAACTATGGCCCACTACCTGTTTCGGTAAATAAAGTTTTATTGAAACACTAAGTGATTGGGACAGGGAACATGTGGCCCACAAATTTTACAAGTTACTATCCGGCCCTTTCCAGAAAAAAACCTGCCAACTCTTGCCACGTGACATTGAAAAGGAACACATTACCAAACCGCACAACATAAATGCATCTCATCAAAATAGTACCGAGCAAAAGGTGGCAAGATACAGGAGATTATATATTCATCTTTCCACGCAAATAAAAAACAACAGCAGTCGAAACTGAAGTCTCTTACCCAGGGAGGTGAAATGAAAAAGCAAAGAAAATACCAATCACCCACATGAGGAGGAAGACAGCAGTTACAGGAAGCAGGACACATTGCGGAGGGAGGGAGGGAGGGGCTCTGGGGTGCGCCTACCTGTTTGAGCTCTTGACCTCTGTGGTCAGGGTCATGCAGAGTGACTTTCAAATCACTTGCCTGTCCATACAGGGGGCTCCACGTAGTATAGTTTGTGACGGAGGGGAAGCATCCAACAGATGTTTTATTATTACTATCCACTTAACAACAACAGAAATCCCTAGGAATTTAGACTCTCCACTAAAGGCTATTTTCCTTACTTACAAAATAATTTTCTACCAAAAAACTTTACTGAATGTAGATTTCTATTAAAAAAAAAAAAAAAAAGTAATTTAGAAAAAAATTTCAGTGAAGGTCTCATTTTGTTTCAGTGAGAAAACCCTGTGGAGGAGGCCACAGTGAACTGGAGTGTGTATTGTTGACGGTACCACTCCTTCGGGAAAGCTGCCCTGAGAACAGAAGCTAAAATGAGGAAAAACATTATGTACACATGTTCACAGCATCCTTCTTAACAGACTGAGAACCACCGGGGGCGGGGAGGGGAAGACAAGCCTAGCTGGTGCATGTGTCGTGGAAGAGTTGAAAACTACAAAAAAGGCTGAAGAATCCCTGAAATAAGCCCCCACAGGCACCCCGTGATTGTTTAAGCTTTGTGCTTTTTGGTTCTCAGTTAAGACATGTGTGATGCTGTGCAGGTCAGTACTGGACCATGGCCCAAACCCTTGGACACCGGGTGCAATCTACAGGATCAGGCTGAGTCTTGGCAATCTGTTTGAGATATTAAAGAGTCTCAACAAGCAAGCAGGGCTCAGAGGGGATCTGCTATCACCAAGACAGACGAGCTGGGAATGGTGTGTGTCATTTGACTTGGGGTCCCTGCGCCGTGAAGATCCCAGATCCAGAGGAAGAGCGAGGCCAAGACACATGGGAGTCTCCAAGGAATGCTGGCCCTTTACCATACCACTAGGCTTAAAAGGAGCCACCCCAGAGGTAGGAAAAAGGAATACCTTACTAGCGGAGCATGTCCACTGGACCTAGGGTCCCTGTGCTGAGAACCATGGGGACACACGGTCTAAGATGATGAGAAGCAGCGGCCGAGTAACAGCCAAGGCAGCCAAACCAGGAGAGTAGTACAAGCCAATCGGTTACATTCTCAGCCCCTGGAGCTATGCAGCTACAGTGGGTGGCAAGACCCACAGTGAGAGCTAAGAGTCTTCCTGGCACAGTGAGATGCCCTAGGGTACTTGGCAGTGGAACTAGGCTGGCCAACCCACAGAGCAAGAGAGCTGAGGCACCCTTATTACCACTTGCTTGAGCAGGGCAGGGGCCATGGGGCTGAGAGGCTGAAGGCCAGAGAGCCTCAGTCATTTCCGAATTCTTCCTTATTCCCTACTAAACTCCAGCATCAGGAGGATGGTGTGAACCTGGCAGAGGAGGGAAGGCAGGTGCCAGAATTGGTCGAAAGGTTGGAGGATGGAGATGGGTCGGGCTGATGCTGATTCTCTCTCCCCCTCATGAAGTCAGAAGAGGACCTATGCCCCCTGCTCCCATGTCACTATTTTTATAGTACCCAAGAGGCTTGAGAGCAGAAAGTCACACAGGTACGTGTACACCGATGCTCACGGTGACACTAGTCACAACAGCCACCAGGTAGATACATCAGATGAAGACCAAACACAATGTGGTCAATTCAGAAAACGGAATAGGACTCGGCCATACAGAGAAACGTCACATGCCACCACACAGATGCACCTTAAAAGCTTGATGCTGATTGAACCCACTCCTCTGAATGATCCAATTGGAAAATGGCTACCAGAGGCTGGAGAAAGGTGATCAGGGCATATCTGCCTGGGAGGTGTTTCCACAAGACTGTGATTATAATTTAAGCCACTAAATTGCATACTTCAAGAGAACGGAAATGGCAAATTTTATGGGCGATGTAGTTTACCATGACAAAGAAAGTTAAGGTACTGGTCCCCCAGTGCTACAAGTTCCACCCTAGCACGGAACAAGGTCCCCATTCGCAATTCAGTGCCTCGGCTGAGGGGGTGGTCCCAGAAGCAGGAAGGGGCGACTCCATACCTAGACTCCTCATGGGGCTGTTGCTGCCCCAACAGATCTGCTGCTCTTGCTGCCTGGCCACCAGGTCTGTGGTGTTTATGGAAGTGTTGGTGACCTCCACAACAGCTTTGAGCAGCTAGAAAGAAGGGGGGGGGGGGCGACAGGGCATGGGCATTAATGCACATGGCTTGACCTACAGAGGGAGGTCTACAATTTCCCACCAAGCTCCCCTTCCAGCCTGCTCAAGTCAATGGTCAGGTGCAGAAGCCTGGCTAGCTGGAGAGAGTTCCTCAGGGTCTCGCACCAAAGTCCCATTCCTCCTGGCCCAGCAGGGACACCACACCATCAGGTGCCCATCCTGCACTGGCAGGCCTTAGCGCAGTGCCAGCAACCTTCCAGCAGTGGCGCCCCATCTGAGTCCAACAGACAGCGGGGAGAAAAACTACATGGCTCCTCTGACGGGGAGAGAATTGCAGGAGTCCTGCTGTGGCGTTATAGGATAAGCACTGGACCGCAAGGTCAGTTAGAACTGCAAGGTCAACAGTTCAAACTCACCAGCCACTCCTCGAAAACCCTATACAGGGTCACTATGAGTCGGAACTGACTCAGACAAACAACAACAACAGTAGCAGACAGGCCCAGAGAAGAAACATTCTGTTTGTTTGTCGCCTGGGTGTCTGAAAGGAGGAAAGACAAAGGAAGGAAATCTTCACAGAGTCGGCTCAGCCAGTCTTGTCTCATGTCACAGGCAGGTGAAAGTGACAGAAGGACCTTGACAGGCTAGAGCTCTTAGTATAGGACAATCCAGTCCACTGCTCTCCTCCCAGTGCCTAGTGGTGGTCCCCACACTCGGATCCCCCATAAGGGACTGAGCTCCGGCACGGTGGGTGGGCTGGGAGCGGAAGCGTCTTACGTGGCTGCAGGAAGACAGAGTCTGGTACACGGCCTGGATGATGGGGCCGCACGGGTGGCAGTCTGGGGTCTCGCGGTGACAGCAGTCACTCAGCTCGTCATCGTACACTTGCAGGAAGGCCAGGATGAGCTGGTGGAAGTCAGAGATGACCAGGCGCAGCTTCTGGTCCAAGGTGCTGGAGTCGGCCCCGGCCACAGTGGCCGCGTCCTTGCGCTGAGGGATACACTGCAGAGAAGACCAGAAGCAGAAACTCCATGGCCACTCTGGCTCACTCCCCCCAGCCCCTTCCTCCCACGCAGTACTGCTGTGAGCTGGCTTCCTTCTCAGTACAATGAGGTCAGTTCAGGGGCTGCTGGGAAAAAGCGGGGGGCGGGAGGAGGGGCTCAGAGCCTGTCATGGATAGCCCAGTCTGGTCGCTTATCTCTGCCCCTCAGGGATGAATGCTGCAAAGTGACAGCACCCATGTCTCTGGAGAACCCTGCTGGGCACTGCGCGGGTACCACATCACTGAAGCCTCACACCACCCTTATGCAGGGATGGACACTACTCTGAGGCCCCCAGATTCCCAGCAGGCCCTGGGACTGCACAGCAGATGTCAAGCTCTGGAGGGCCACAGGCTGCCCTCACCTCTGCCCTGAGCAACTGGAGCCTGGCAGTGCCCTCCTGCAACTGCTTGTCCAATTCCGCTACCTTCCTCTCTTCTGACTCCAAAGGGACAGTTGTCCTGTGGGAAAGGAGAAGCCCCCGTCAGCTCACTGCTACTCTGGACACCAGAGCCTCCCCACCCTGGGGCCGGGTCAGTACTTTTTCTGGTCGAGGAGGGGCTGTACATCCAGAGGCCACGGATTACACTCGGGGTTCAGGAGTGCCTGCAGGTGTGGACTGGAGAAGAAGTTTCGCAGTAGAGCCTCATTCTTCTCCTTGGTGTCCTTGAAGGACTGGTCCACACTGCAAGGCACCAAAAATGCCGTCACAGGCCAGACCCGGCTAGGATGCTGCCCAGCCTTCCACTTGCCCATGAACCCGTGAGGACTGGTTTCTTGCCGGCTGGGTCCCCAGTACCTAGAATAGTGGGAGTAGCCAACGTTGAGGCTCCGAATGACATCCAGCATTTGGTCCATGAAGCGCAGCTGCTTCTGAGCGCAAGCACAGCCCTGCAGAGGGACACCGTGCTCACTGGCCGCCCTGAGCTGACAGGGTCCAGGATGGCCCATGTCGCCTCAGGGCCCAAGAACACTCTGGAAAGGTCCAGAATGGATCTCTGGAGCCCAAACCTCACCACATCTCACCCCAATCGCTGTGGTCGGTTCATGGAAGCCGGTGCTTTCTGGCTGGAGGACCAGAAAAGTCCGAGGAGATAGCAGAGAGGGAATTGCGTGGCCCAGAGACCACTGGATAAGATCCTGATTAGCACAGACCAACACCCAGGTCCCAACCTGACCACTGGGTGGCGCACATGCAGGCCGGATCAGATTAGGAAGTGCTGTGGGCATAAAGCTCTAAGATGGTAACAGAGGGTCTGTACTGTCAACCTGCCCATGAGTGCAAATCTGAAGGACCAGGCCGATGGTACCCGTGGCCATTTCCTGGTTGGGTGTAGGGCACAGAGAGGACACACTCGGAGAAGAGTGTCTCCTACCACCCTGGGCACTTTTGTGGGTTTTGCAATTTCCCTTGAATCTGTGAGAGAGAATCTCAAAGATGTTACAGTTCTTCAAGACAGGGAGCAGGCGTTCTTTGCTAGTGGGAGGAGGCGAATGGGGAGAAGAAAGTGCATGACCTCCCCTGTGAACTGTGGACAAACACCTACTGCCACAGATAACGATCACCGGCAGGTGACATCCTCACCACTATGGGGCACACGCAAGGTGTGCAAGCAGGAACGTGTTCTGCCTCTTTGGGTGTTCCTTCTAAGCCAGTGGCCAGGGTCCACAAGCCCCTGTGAGCTCCGTGCGTCCCACTGTCCTTGTTGCAAGGAACAGACAAGGGTCATCTCTCACCTTCACGAGGTCCTGATCATCTGGCCCACACAGCATCAGCTCATGGCCGAGTTTCACCATCTCTGTCGGAGCAGAAAAAAACAGGCTTTTGCAGGGGCCAGAGTACTTCATGGCGAGTGGGCGCCCATCAGAGTGGACAAGGTGGGCAGGGGGAAGTCAGCCAATGGCAGACTGGCTCTCGCGCACGCCTACCTCCCTAACTGAGGGGCCGACAGCAGTGAGGGCAGTGAACACATGTGCTGGTGGGTCCTATGCAGAGCCGAAGCCAAGGAAACTGCTCCTACTTTTAGTCTTGTCTGTTAACCTTGCTGCAACCTAGATACTCACCCTACTCAGATGGGAGGGAGGCTGCTCTGGATGCAGTATGTCCCCCAAAAGATATGTGAGTCCTGATCCCTGTACCTCTGCAGGTATGGAGAGAGGGGTTTTGCAGATGCTATCAGCTCACATTAAGTCACACTAGAATGGGGTGGGCCCTAAGCCACTGTGAGCAGTCGCCTTCTAAAAGACGGGAAGAGACACAGAGATGAGTCATGGCCATGGGTAGATGCGTCGACACACCAAGCACCATCTGCGACCACCGGAAGTCAGAGAGGCTCCCCTAGGACCTTCAGAAAGAGCCAAACCCTGGGCTCTCATCAGTCACCCTGTTTGTAGCACCTATTAGGACACAGTACAAGGGGGACGCTGATCACATCCGTGGGGGGTGCGCCACCTGCAAGACCTCCAGACCAAGGAGGGCGGAAGCAGAGCACACATCACAGCTTCCAGCTCCTGAGCGCAGACCTACCTTGAATCTTCCCCTCGACCTGGGTGCCCTTCAGAGAGCTCAGCTTGTCCTGTACGGATGGACAGACTCTGTGGGAGGACAGAACAAGTTAGGCTGGACAAGGCCACCCAGCCCTGGTCTGTCCCACCACCCTGTCTTCATACATATTCCAGAAAGCGAATTACCCAGAGTACCTGGGACCCAGCTCCACACACATTTCTCCTTCAGATCATGGCGAGACCCTCTCCCATGCCAATGCATCCCTTCACTTGCTTCCTGCAGACCCCGCAATGCACTGACCCCATCCTCTCAATCTCGTGGTGCCATCGTGTGGACTCATGGACGGCAGGGGCTGCCGTTCTGTTCTGGATGGCTAGGCCTAACGTGGCAGCCATCCTGGGCTCAGAGTTGATGAGCACAACTCATCCGGGATCATGTGACCATCACTCAGTGTGGGAGCGTAGCTCATTTAGAAGGCCTTTTCATTTGTTTTTTGTTGTTTTTTTTTTAAAAAAAAGCCTGATCCCACAATTCCACAAGGCTGTGCTGATCCAGGGCTCAGTTTGAACTTGGCCCTTGAGCGACTTCGAGTTTGTCAACAGTTTTCTGAGGCCCCAGCCCTGCCCATTCGCCACGTGTTGTGTATGGCTACTTGTCGTTGTAACAGTAGAGCCTGTCTGGTCGGCAAATGAGAAATACAGGGGGGCTTCAAAGAGTCTGAGGAAAATGGAATTTAGAGGTAATGGGATCTTTGCATGAACTTTTTGAAGTCCCATTTTACGTATGTACTAGCCGAGCCCTGTTTTCCTCCATCGGGGGACTCCAGTCAAGGCGAATAAGCACACAGTAATTCTGTAGCTGGTCTGTGGAGCTCCCTCAGGCCTTCCCAGGGTCAGTGTTCCCAAAAGACCCAGGCCAGAAGGTCTCATCACACTGGCGTCCTGGGATTTAGTGTGTCCCCCTGGCGTCTGAGGGAAGGACTCCGACAGTGATACCCACCGCCGGTCTTGACAAAGTAAGACATCCACCAGGCAGGAAGCAGAGAAAGCAGCCTGGGGCCTGGCTGAGGTGGGCTGCCCAACAACATTCCCGCTTACCCCAGTGAAAACCAGACCCACTGGCTACTGCAGGAAAAGGCTGTACTGAACTGCTCTTTGAGGGTTAATGTGCCGGAATGTAAGGTCGGGTTGATGCACAAGGTCTGCAGTTGAAGCTCACCAGCCACTCGTCGTAAACCCTGTAAAGGGTCGCTATGAGTCGGAATGAAGATAATGTGCTGGACCGCAAGGTCAATTGGAGCCACAGAGTCGGTGGTTCAAACGCACCAGCCGCTCTTCGGAAACCCTATGATTTGAAACTGACTCGATAGCACTTTACAATAACTACATCGAACTGCTTTTACTGACTCAGCAGGGACCAAGGGAGCAAGGAAGGGTACAGTTGTTGTTGTTGTTAAGCGCCGTCGAGTCGGTTCCAACCCATAGCGACCCTGTACAGGGTTTCTATGGAGCTCTGGTGGCGTAGTGGTTACGAATCGGGCTGTGAACCTCAAGGTTGGCAGTTCGAAACTACCAGCGGTTCCGCGGGAGAAAGATGAGGCGGACTGCTCCCATAAATATTTACAGCCTCGAAAACCCTGTGTAGGAACGCTATGCGTCCGAACCAACTCTACGGCACATAACAACAACAACAACAACAACAGGGTTTCTGAGGCTGTAAATCTTTACAGGAGCAGAAAGCCTCATCTTTCTCCCGCGGAGCAGCTGGTAGTTTTGAACTGCTGACCTAGAGGTCTTAAAAAGAAAGCAGGCGCTCAGGGGGCCAAGAAAGCCCAAGAGGCAGTCCCCCGGGGTCCTGCAGCTCTGACTCCACGAGGCAGGAGGAAATAGGTCAGGCTGAGGGACAGGCCTCCTGGTGTTGTTCAACCACCCAGAGGCCTAGGTCTGCTCACAAAGACAGTGAGCATGAAAGATGTTCCACAGACTTTTGGGGGCAGCTGGCAGGTTTGGTTTTCAGCACACTCAGGCAGAGTAGCTTGAAGGGCTTGCAGACAGGGTCGAGGCTGGCAAGAGCTGGTGTTGCTCCTGTGAGCAGAGATTCAGGCAGGGGACCCTGGGCCTGCCCCTGTGGAGCACAACTTCACTGTAAAACCCAACACAGCCAGCTTCTCTCCAGTCTTGGTTCCCTGCAACTAAGCAGGGCTGTTCCAGAGCCAAGCCATGTCTGCCCCACTTGTAGCTAGTGCTTCTGCCCTAACCAGCTGCTCACAGTGGCCACTGGGGCTGGCCCTGGAGGCCTCTGACACAATAGGTGGTTCTTGGGTGCCATTAAATCGATTCCTAATGGGATCGTGCTACCTTTACAGGAGCAGACGGGTCTTTCTCCGGGGGAGCCGCAGGTGGGTTTGAACCGCTAAGCTTTCAGTTAAGCAGCCAAGTGCTTGTTGTTAAGGGCCATCAAGTCGGTTCTGCTCATAGGGACCTCGTATAGATAGGGTTTCCATGGAGCAGCTAGTGGCTTTGAACTGCCGACCTGACAGTTAGCAGCCCAGTGGCCAGTCCAGTGCTTTGTTGTGATTATTGGTGTTGTGAAGTGCTGATGAATGCAGCTGATTCCGACTCATAGCAACCCTATATAGGATTTGTGAGGAGAGGCTGGTGAGTTTGAAAGGGTTGCAATTCAAACCGACCTCCGCAGTCCCGGTGCTTATCCTATCCAGGATTCCTGTCGAGTGCTTAGCTACCTGTATAACTACGGTAGCCCTTTGCCTGCGGAGGAAGAAAGAAAGGCCTTACCGGCCACACATCCACTCCAAGATCTCCAGACGGTATTTGGAGGGGCTGCTCAGCAGTTCCAGGATTGTTTGGGGCTCGGAGACATACAGACCCTTGAGGAAGGGGCACTCTAGCTCCTAGTGAGGAAGGCAATTCAATATTCACATTCACTGTCAGCCCCAGGCCACCCTGCTCCTCTCTCCATCCACCTCTTTAAGTGTGCCAAGCCCATTCCTTGCAGCTCCAGGCTCACCTGGCTGCCGACCCAGGCGCACAGCTGCAGGACCCAAGATCAAGGGGCGGGGCACCAGGAAGGCGAGGGCTGGCTGGAGGAGTTAGGGTAGGGAGAGGGTTGAGAAGGGGGAGAGGGGAGGGGAGGTGGAAGCGGCCCTGGGGTTGGCAGCAGCCCAAGACTCCCGGAGACTGGGATGGGTGGGGGAAGTGGGGCAGCAGATAGAGGCTGGGGGCAGGGTTAGAGGAGGATGAAAAGGCAAAGGAAGAGAGAAATGTAGCGGAACTGCCTGGGGGGGTGATGAGATGGAAGCGGGGATGCGGGGGGCGGTGCGAGAGGAAGGAGGGTAGGGAGGTAGGAGGTGAGGTGGGCTGGGCGAGGGACGGAACAATCCACCCTGGACCTCGGGCAACTACCCCCGCCTCTGGGAGCTGATCTCCGCTAAGACCTGGGAACTGTGTGGTGGGGCTATCGCCACGGCAGCTCCACGCCGCGCAAGAAGTGCTTGGTCCTGAGGAAGGACCTCACACAGCAGCCATTTCAGATCAGCTGGGTGACCCTCCGTGTGTCCCTGACTCCAAGCCCCAGACGTCCTCTAGTACCCATGCCAGATCAAGGGACCGGCAACAGCAACCCAACTGGCTGGCCTGATGGGGCTGCCCGCTGAAAAGCTCCCGCCGCGGGGACACAGGGCTGCAACTGGGGCCACGTGGCTAGACTTCCGCACTCTCTCCTAACCCGGGTATCGACCACAGCCCGTGGCACCTTCAGCTTCCGGAACACCTCCACGGCCTCCTGGAGCGCGTCCTCCGAGCCCTCAGCGCCGCCGGTGCTTGGCTCGGCCATGGTTCCCGCTCTGAGTTACACCCGGGTTCACAAGCGTCCCAAAAGCCAATCACAATCACCCCAGCGGCCGGGCTCCGGGGCGGGAACTGCTGGGGGCGGGTTTGCGGCCGCTCCCGCCCTGGCTGAGCCTTCCCATTGGTCTTCAGGGCGGGGCGGGGCACAGCGCTCGCCCCCTCCCGCGCGCGCATCTTGGCTCCTCCCAGAAGACTGGCGGGAGGCAAGGGCAGAGCAGGTCGACTAGGCCTTCCTTCTCCAGCAGGGTGCGCCAGTGCTTTGGATTGGGTTCTTCCAGTTCGACTGAGCCTGGGATGTCTGCCTGTCTACCAGCGCTTGACTTCCACCACTGCACAACTCTCTTCCGCTGGGTACAAGGCTTCCATGTGGGTCTCCACGTCCACTCTGCTCCCCTATTGCTCAGCCCATACCTTTAGATTTCCGTTTTTGAAATGAGTCATTTCAGTACAGCTGAGTTACACATAATGACTGTTGTGTTGTGGCACATAACACTTAAGCACTCACTTGCTAACCAAAAGCTTGGTTGTTCAAACCCACACAGCAGTTTCATGGCAGAAAAGACCTGATGATCTGCTCCTACAGGTGGTAGTGGTTGTTAGATGTTGAGCCACCTCCGACTTAGTCACGTGCTGTGTTTGAGCCAATTGCTGCTGCCACTGTGTCAATCCATGTCATTAGAGGTTCCTCCCTCCGCCCCCAACCCTCCGCTTTTCCAAGGATGATGTCCTTCTCCAAGGACTGGTCCCTCCTGACACCATGTCCAAAGAACAAGAGACAAAGTCTCGACACACTCACTTCCCATAAAGACTGTTGTTAAGTACCATGGAGTCTGAAAGTACCTTGCTTGCTGAAAGTGAAGAGGACTTGAAACATTTACTTATGAAGATCAAAGAGCACAGCCTTCGATATGGATTACATCTCAATGTCAAGAAAACAAAAATCCTCACCACTGGACCAATAAACAACATTCTTATCAACGGAGAAAAGATTGAAGTTGTCAAGGACTTTATTCTTCTTGGATCAACTATCAACACTCGTGGAAGCAGCAGTCAAGAGATCAGACGACATATTGCACTGGGCAAATCTGCTGCACAGGAACTTTTTAAAGTGTTGAAGAGCAGAGATGTCAGCTTGAGGACTAAGGTGCACCTGACCCAGGCCATTGTGTTTTCAATAGCTTCATATGGATGCGAAAGCTGGACAGTGAATAAGGAAGATCGTAGAAGAATTGATGCCTTTGAGTTGTGGTGTTGGAGGAGAATACTGAAAGTGCCATGGACTGCCAAAAGAACCAACAGATCTGTTTTGGAAGAAGTGCAGCCAGAGTGCTCTTTGGAGGCCAGGATGGCTAAGCTTTGTCTCTCCTACTTTGGACATATTGTCCGGAGGAAACAGTCGCTGGAGAAGGATGTCATGCTGGGTAAGGTGGAGGGTCAGAGAAAAAGAGGAAGACCCCTAACGAGATGGATTGGCCAGGTGGCATCATGCATGAACTCAAGTGTGGCAGCGGTAGTGAGGTTGGCCCAGGATCGGACATTGTTTCATTCTGCTGTGCATGGGGTCGCTATGAGTCGGTTCAGACTCGATGGCACCTGACAACAACAACAACAACAACCATGGAGTCGGTTCTGACTCATAGCGACCCTGCACAGGGTTTCTGAGGCTGCAAATCTTTACGGGAGCAGAAAGCGTCATCTTTCTCCCACAGAACAGCTGGTAGTTTCGAACTGCCAACCATGAGGTTAGCAGCCCGATTTGTAACCACTACGCTCCCAGAGCGCCATAAAGATTGTTGTTGCTAAGTACCATGGAGTCTGTTCAGATGGCCCTGCACAGGATTTCCGAGGCTGTAAATCTTTACGGGAGCAGAAAGCCTCATCTTTCTCCTGCGGAACCGCTGGTAGTTTCGAACTGCTGACCTTGAGGTTGGCAGCCCAACTCGTAACCACTACGCTACTAGAGCTCCTATAAAGATCAGAAGGGACCTAACAACAGAGTTAGACAAATTTATTGAGTTCCAGTATAGCTGTGTGAGTTTGGACCTCTCACCTAACTTCTCTGTGTTGTTGTCAAGTGCCGTGGAGCCGGTTCCTGAGGGTTTCTGAGGAGCGGTAGGTGAGGTTGAACCACCGACCTTGTAGCTAGCAGTCCAGTGCTTACCCTACAGTACCACACCAGGACTCAGTTCTCATCCACTAGGAATAATGAAAGCAGCTACCTCACCAAGTTGTCATGCCACATAGCCCAGGGCCTGCTGATGGACGAGAGGTGCAAAGAAGCAATCTGAGAATTGGCCAGCCTGTGCCTTCTCCCTGAAGCTTACTGTTTCTTTGCACGCTGCCCATCAGAGCCAGCCCTCCACCCCCTGCCCTTAAGTGCCTCCTGGGGTCCCAAAGTTCCCAAACTCTAGACTCGCCCCTGATTCCGTCCTCTTCGCTGCTGATGGGAATCTTTGTAAAGAGAGATCTGGCTGTGTTGCCCCTCACCAATCCTAAAAACCTTATAGTGGCTCCTCAGGACTTTCAGGACCAGCTTCCTGGCTGGGCTCTGTGCTGACCAGGCTGGCCTTTGGTTCTGACGCCTGCCCCTCGGCCCCACCTCTCTGAATCCGTTTCCTGATCTCTACAGGGGGGTCCTCATTCAGATCCGCACACCAGCCTATGGTCTCGGATTTTTTATGTTGACTTCCTCCAGGGACTCTTAGCTAGCCCCCTTGATACCTGGCCTGGGCCTGTAGGCGACAAGAGCCACCTGGAGTCAGTCTGGAAGGAGCTGTCTCTGCCTCCACCCCTTCTGCTCCTGTGTCTCCAGGCCCAGGTCTCAGCGTTGTGTCTCTGCCCAGCCCTTCTTCTCTCTCTGGTCCCTTTTCCTAGGACCATCTCCATTCCTCCCTGCCAGGTCCTTTGCCCCTTCGCCCCCCCTCTGTCTCCCCAGCCATTGATTTCTGGCCACTGGCGGCACTCTGTGGGTACAAGATGCCCATATGGCTCAGTCCCGCCCACCTGCGCCCCCAGTCTCAGTCCATAACCTCTGGACCCTTTGTTTTGAAAGGACCACTAGAGTACATGATGTCTGGGAACTTCCTCCCCACAAAGGAACACACACACAGTCTCCCTATTTGTGTACACACCCATCCACATACTGTCACATGCCTGTGTAGACACATACGCACAGACTCCCTCTCCTTGTCTCACATGAGCCTCCACACTTGTGCTTACCGCACACCCACATGTCCACACACTCCATCTATCACAGAGCTGGCATGTTCCTCTGTTCCCAGGCCTTTCTCATCCTCATTTTTCTTCCACCCCACCTCCTCCCTCTCCCCTTGGTTGGAAACTGAAGCCCCTGGAGTTCATGGAGCCCTGGCCCCACTGCGTGGAGACACCCAGAGAGGCCAGGGCGCATATCCGTGAGACCAAGGGCCCACCAACCCAGGAGGACAGGGCTCTGTCCTCAGGGAAGGGAGTAGGCAAGAGTCCGGTTAACTGGAAGGGATCCCAGCCTGGCCTGATGCCCTGTAGAATGATCTGGAATGCCAAGCCATTCTGAGGACACAAAAGCTGAAGGGTCCCGAGGAGCAGGCCTAGCTGCTCCTCTAAAAATCTCTTCAGGCCCTTTGTCCTCCATTCCACGTGGTTGTTGTCACCAGTGCTTCCGGGACACTGAGGACAGCAAGAGACTTAGAACCAAAGCCAACTCACTGCCATGGAGTTGATTCCGACTCATAGTGACCTTGTAGACGTTTTCCGAGGTTGTCAATGTTATTGTTGTTAAGTGCCGTGGAGTCGGATCCGACCCATAGAGACCCTGAACAGGGTTTCTGAGGCTGTAAATCTTTTTTTTTCAAAGATTTTTATTGTGGATTGAGTGATAGGTTACAGGGCACATCATCAGTTTCACATTCAACCATTCATATGACTTGTTTCATTACATTGATTATAATCCCCTCCATACAACATCATCAGTTAACAGTGTTTCTCTCTATCCTCTTTAGCTTTTTGGGGGGTGGGGGTGGGGTGGGGAACTTTGCTTTTTTGGAATTTACGAGGCTGTAAATCTTTACGGGAGCAAAAAGCCTCATCTTTCTCCCGCGGAGCCGCTGGTAGTTTCAAACTGCTGACCTTTCCAAGGCAATATTATGGGAGCAGAAAACCTCATCTTTCTCTGGAGGAGCTGGTGGCTTTGAACTACCAACCTTGTGGTTAGTAGTCCGGTGCTTATTCTACAGCACCACAAGGGCTCCTGTAAGGGACTTGGGGTGTGGGATTTCTTTCTCCCCCTCCCTCTTTCTCTGCCTTTGTTTTTCTTTCTTTTTTTAAAAATTTCATTGCAATCACAGCCCTAGCTCAGACATTCAAATTCTTGTGGGTTTGTCTCGGGAATTTGGCGGGAGAAAGCATGGCAGTGTGGTAGCCTTCCCACCCGCCCCACATCCTCTGTTCTGGAGGATTGGGGCGAAACAGCCGCTGTGTATTCTGGATGAAAACCCCCTTCTCCACCCAGCCCAGTGCAGCCAGGCCACGAAGCAGGACCTGCCCGGGCTCAGCAGCTCGTGCCTTGGCATGGGGCGGGGCAAGAAGGACTGCACAGAGGGAGGACCTGGCGTCTAGCCCTCACTCATGTCTCTCCGCTCAGAGTACCTGAACATGGCGCCTCCCAAGCATCCTCCACTGTAGTCTGGAGGCTAGGGTGGAAACAGAGAGGCTGCTGGGAGATGCAAGGGGGAGGGGTGGTGCTGAAGAAGGGGCAGATCAGTAGAAGCTTCTAGAAAATCATGCTCAAGCTCAACACCAGGAAGCTCCTCTTCCCCCAGTGCACTGTCTGAACGCCAGCTGGCTGCCTTGAGAGGGAGGGAGCTTCCCGTCTTGGGAAGTGTGCAAGCCCAGGGAGATAGGGAGGGATGTAGAGAGTAGAATCCTTCAGTGGGGAGAATTGGGAGTGGTCTTTAACAAGTGTCCCAAGCCCAGAGACCCTGGTTCGGAGGGGTCCAACATGGGACTGAAAAGTCAGTCAATTAAGCGGCCGCTGGGTGGGGAGGGGCTAGGGGGCCCTACAAAAAGAGCTAGCTTCTGAATCGTCGGGGAAACTTGGCCATGGGTCCCAGCAAGGCCTCAGCATGTGTCAGTGCTTGGAAAACAGGCTGGAAAATAAGACCAGCTGACAGGCAGGGACCCCATTGGGCTGTACAGAGGCTGAAGCAGCCTGCCACATGAGCCACCTTGCTGCTGGCCACCGACTGGCTACACCTGGAGCAGAGGACAGGGGGATCTCGGCCTGGGCCCCAGTGGTTTGAATCTCTGCCCAAGGAGTGGAGGCCCATGAGGGTCACAGGGCCCTAGAACGCTGTGGGAGACAAATCCCCAGAAGGCTGAGTTCAGACGGGCCCTTAAATCAGGGACAGTGCTTCCTCCATCCCCATCCCCCAACCCCAGCTTTACCAGGAGGTCACATTTCAGGGACAGAAATCAGTTATGGTTAGAGAAGCTGATCACTTCCAGGTCCATTGAATTGTTCTTAAATGCCGTCCAGTCGGTTCTGACTCACAGCATCTCCATGCACAACAGAAAACCACCCAGTCCTGGACCACCCTCACAGTGGTTGCTAGGTTGCAGCCACTGTGCCAATTCATCTCTTTGGGGGTCCTCCACTTTTTCTCTGACCCTCCACTTTACCAAGCATGATATCCTTCTCCAGGGACTGGTCCCTCCTGACAACATGTCCAAAGAACAAGAGACGAAGTCTCACCATCCTGGCTTCTAAGGAATATTCTGGCTGTACTTGTTCCAAGACAGATTTGTTTGTTCTCCTGGCAGCCTGTGGTCTATTCAATATTCTTTGCCACGTCCATTGAGTGTGGGGGAGAAATGAGACAGAGTAATGAGGTCAGTAAGGATGGTCTGAGTCAGAGGTCAAGGTCCCCCCCCCCACCTCTCCTCTCCCTCCCCACATCGCACAGAACTGAGCAAGCAGAAGCAAAAGGGCGTGTGAGGGGCTGGAGGAGCTTGCGCGGGTACAGAGGAGTGAGCGGGTCCGGGAGCGCGCGGCTGCACGTGAACGCGGCTCAGCGGTCAGGCAGCAAGAGAGGAAACGGCCGGCGGCCGGGCGGCCTCGCCCCCTCCGCGGGGAGACGCTGGAGTCTAGACGGCTTGGCAGGCCCACAGGGCTGAGTCACTTGTGTCTGGAGCTGGAGTCGCGGGCGCAGGGGCTGGAAGGGGAACGTGCCCGCTGAGGGGCCGGCAAGGAAAGGTGCCCGCCCACTGCCCTGTCCCCTAGCCCCTCACCCTTTGCTGAGCACTGAACCCTCCCCTCTCCATCCATCCCACCCCCAAGTCATCGGGAAAGGACTCCTCGGAGGCCTGTGACTGTCATGAAACTTCAGCTGGGGCAGGAGGGCGTAAAATTTATCCTAACATGGCCCCCATGCCAACCAGGGCCTCATTGGTCACTTTAGCCCCAAAGTCCCCCTGCTGCCCACTGCCTGTCAGGCATAGCTTCCACGACACACCCCGCATGTGGCAACCTCGGATCCTCTCTCGTGTCCCCATCTCATTTCCAGCCATCAGTGTCCAGCTCGGGAGTCCCCATTTCCTCCTCCTAGGGATCCCTGCGTCTCAGACAAGGCCGGCAGCAGGCACCAATGCCTCTGCTCTGAAAGTCGGCTAATTAGGATCAGATCCTCTGAGGTCTCCATGGCATTAAAACAAGAAGGGACTTCTCTAGGGAAGGATTGCTGGCCATGGGAAGAGAGCATGGTGGAAGATGGGCTCTTCCCAATGCTTTACGGGAGACACAGTCCTGTGTACCTTTACTGATATGTAGTATGTGTGTATGGCTCTGCACCTAAGGAGTCTTGGACCACTCAGCACCCATATGTGTGCGGAAGTGCTTGCACACATGTACAAGTCTTCATGGAGAGTACCCCTCTGCCGACACCCTGACTTTGGACTCCCAGCCTGCAGAACCCCACCCCCCGCCCCACCAAACACACACACACACACACACTATGTGGCACTGTGTTCCAGCGGCCACAGGAAACCCAGACGCTTGGGCAAATAGTAGGTGTTCAATGTCAGAATCACCTGCAGAAAGAGGGTGATGAGGAACAGCAGCCCAGATGGTAATCTGCAATTAAGTAACCTCACACCTCCCAGATGCTCCTAGCATGCCCCTACGCAGGCAAATGATGGCAACTCTGCCTTTAAAACAAATCTGTGCTCTGCCAACCGCTACCCTCACTATCAGCCATCAGTCACCTGCGCTGGCCACTCCTCTCTCCCCTTCTACTTGTGAGGGCTCACACAAGCCCATCCTCCACCTTTCTGAGAGGCTCTGTGAATAATGCCTGTCACAACAGAGGCTACCCTGTTGCCTTCGAGACTACCAGCAGCAGACCTGCCACCCTTTGGTGCCGCTCTTGCCCCCACCCAGCATCACCGTTCACTCAACCCATCTACCACATTGGTCTCCTGGATGTTTCTCAAGCTTGGCCAAACCCTGCCCCACCTCAAGACCATCAAACGGACGGTCCTTCCTTTCCATGGTTCTTCTTGTGTGAGTATCCTCCTAGCTCACATCTCTGCCCAGAATGTCACTGTCACCCAGTCTCCACCTACTCCCCTGTCAAAGATTGTCCCTCCAGTCACCACCGCCATCCCATGTCCTCCTGTACTTCTGGTTTAGCATGGTTGGCCACTTGGAAGCTGGAGAGGCGCTGTCAGTGTGCATTTCTAAGGAGCCTTGGAGGACGCAAAGCATCACCAACTGGTAGAGGGACTGTATGTGTACACATGTACACACATGTGTACACATGCTTATGTAAGCATGTGGGGACTGCATGGAAGGGGAGGAAAGGGGGAGACAGAGTCCCTTCTTGTCATTCAATCCTGGAATTGTTCGGCTGGAAACAACTTCGGAGATGATCTAAGGCAGCCTTCAAGCTCTCAGATTCTAGAACTTTCTCAAATGGGGAGACTGAGGCACTAAGCAGGAAAGGCATGTTCCTGAGATCACATGGCCAGACAGTCCATGGCAGGGCTGATTGGCCAAAATTCTTTCCAGTAAGCCCCAGACTGCACCCCTGGTTGTGGAAAATCCCCTCCCACCTTCTGCTCCAGACCTCGGGCTCGGGATTGTGTTGGCCCGAGTGCTGCCCGCCCAAGCCCTAGTGCACAGTGAGTTCTGTTGGTGGGGGTAGCAAGGCAGAAACTTGCTGGGAACCTCTGGCTCTGCTCCGGGGAGTGGGGGGGGGCTCCCTCAGGGTCCCTGTGATGGCCACTCACCACAACACTGGGAGGGGAGGATGCAGGAGGACCATCCCCGGGCCCACTCTGGCTTGCTCTGGGCTCCCACCAAGGGCAAGGCAGCGAGACCAGGCATCTTCAGGAGCCCGGGAACCATGAAGGCCCCAGGCCTTGCCCCTTCCTGCCCAGGGTTCCCTCTCCTCCAGGCTCCCTCCACCCCCAGCCCAGATAATGGGAACCAGATGGCAGGATGTTTAGTCAGCGCCTGGGGAATGGCGGCAAAGGGGGAAACGGGTTGGGGGCCAGGATTCCAGAATACATCCCCAGGCAGGGGGAGGGGCCGAGCTGGGGCCCAGGGCTCCCTTCACAGTCTATCTAGGGGCCACCTCTGGGCCATACAGCAGGAAGCCTCTGGCTTGGTGACTTGGGGTGCCCCCCCATCTTCTCTGTAGAATGGGGGATGGTTCGTGCTTAGTCATCAGGATCCCTGGGCCTCAGTGTCACACTTCAGACCTCCCATGCCAAAGTGCCCCCCCAAAGGGGTGCTGAAGCAGACAGGGCCTGACTATTGCTCTGTGTGTGGCCCTGTCCCCAAATTCAGGTCAGAAACCAGGGCCTGGAGGTGGAGGGAAATGATGGTACAGCTGGGGTGGCTCCTACTGGATGGGGGGCTCCATGAGGTTGTGACTGGAGGTTGTGAGTGGGGTCTCAGTGTGTCTGGCTTGGATGCTACGTGAGGGACTTAAAGGCCAAAAGTTGAGGAACCAGATGAAGCCCCGTCACTGGGCTCGGTGGGCGCCTCAACAGCCACCGCCTCCCCCTGTCCCGGCTGCATCACCGCGCCAGATCTGAGTGCTCATCTCCACGTGACCTGCCCTCACATCCCTTTCAGTCGCCAACACATCCCCCTGTGGCCCCTGGAGCAGATCCTTCCCAGACTGCCGCTCCCCTCTCTGCCTGCTGTCTCCCCTCCACCCAAGTCTTGCCCACAATTAACTCATTTTTAAAGATTGCTTCCAAACCTAACTCAACGCTGGACAGAACTGTAGGAAAAGCTGCCTCATGCTGGCCCGCTGGGGCAACAGTGAGATCAGCCCCAAGCCGCCCACCTGCCCTCCCCCTGCTCCTAGGCCCAGGCAGCCCCCTTCCTCCTGGCCTTGGGTCTAACACCTGCTCCCCTCCCTGGAGCACCCCCCCCAAACCTGGTCTCCTTCCCATCCACAGGTGCTTTTGATTGACAGGGAGTTGAGACCTGGGGTGTTTCCAGATCCCCAAAACTCTGGCCTGTGCCAAGATGATTGTGGGGACATTTTGTGAGCTGTCCTTTCCCAGGACAGATGTCTCCTCTGCTGAGCACTGGTAGTCCCTAGTTGTAAACACACTACGGGGCCAGGGGTGGGGGTGTGGGGGGAGAATGGTTGGGGACGCTTCAGAATATTTGAATCGATCCCATCCCATCAGACAGATGAG
Organism: Chrysochloris asiatica; assembly: GCF_000296735.1. Lineage (NCBI taxonomy): Eukaryota > Metazoa > Chordata > Mammalia > Afrosoricida > Chrysochloridae > Chrysochloris > Chrysochloris asiatica. The sequence goes on from NW_006408963.1 coordinate 211,444, forward strand.
GAAGTGGAGGCCTAGGGGCAAGAAACTTGACCAAAGGTATGTAGGGTGGTTGGGGGAAGAACCAGGAGTAGACGTGTGCTCTGTGGCCTCCTCCCGAGGCAGGTCTGAGCCCAGGTGGTGCTAAGGGTTCCAGCCTGGGGGTCTAGGCTCATTGCCTGCGCTCTGCCCAGGGTTCACTGGGGCCTTCTGGGGCCTGCCCTCTCTCCCAGTGACCCAGGAGGAGGCTCCCCAGCCATGGAGGTAGGCCCTGGCAGCCCTGGGGTGGGGGACCAGCTTGATCTGTATCTGGAGACAGAGGGCCTTTCATGGGGGCCACTGGGACGGGGCCAACATGCAATAAATGCTGGCCTCACAGGTCCAAAACCAAATCCATTCCTCATTCTCCTGAGGCAGGAAAGGGGAAGTTGGGAGCATGGCCTGGGGAGGTATTTGTTTGCAAAGGGGCTTCCTGGGGGTGGTCCAGGTGGGTGGAAGAGGCGGGCAGCAGTCCCAGGAGCTCTTGGAGCAGGATGGTCAAGTGCCATTGATCCCAGTGTCGTGTGTTCTGTCTCTTCATCTGCTGCCCTGGCCCATGCACTGACCTTCAAGTCTACAGTGCTCATCATTTTGACTCTCTGCTCTGGAGGGGCCCTGGCCAAGGAGGAGCCGAGACTGAGAAAAGCCAAAGCCCTATCAACCCCCATTTATCAACTTGAACTGTGAGCAGCAGCAGCCGCCCGAAGACCCCGGCAGCCCTGGGACTCAGGTAGGGGCTGAGTGGGGCCTATGCCCTCAGGGAGCCCTACCTAGAGCCATGGGAGTATGCAGATTCTGGAAGACTCCATGCATCACAGCTGGGGTTGGAGTCCCTGCCCCCAAACCTGCTGCCATGAGAGCTGGGCACAGTGGCATGCATGGGAGACAGGAAGCGCCACCAACGGTGGGTAAGAAGAGCTGCGTCATGGTGAAGGGGAGGCCTGGGGGACTGTTGCCCACTCCTGATCCTGTCTTCCAGGGGGCTGAGAACTCACCAAGGTGGCCTCTGGGCTTGCCTGCCCAACAACCCCCACACCCAACAGTCACTGAAAGCAAACCTTGCCAGGGGTAGCAACCCCATCAGCTATCCCAGAAGCAGATGTGACTCCCTCCGACACCAGGGGTCTGTGGGCTGGCCCTGGTGGGCCTGGAGAGTTGCCACCCACAGGCACTTCTGTTCCCTTCAAGTGTTCAGCCCCGGGAGTGTCTGACACTTGGTAGCACTGGGACCTGTGACAGAAGGCTGCAGGCTCCTGGGGAGAGAAGAGAAAGGTGGAGGGAGGTCTGGGAGAAGAGGTGGCAGGCGGGCCTACAGCCGAAAGTGCAGTAGTGGAGGGCTCAATTGGGCAGGGCTCTTAGCCAGCCAGCCCTACTGGCTCCTTCTGCAGGTCAGGCCCAGCCTTCTCCTGGGAACGGTGGCCCAGCCAGGCCCAAGGACAAGCAGCTGGACTGGCCACAGGCCCGTCCTACCTGGAGAGGGGAGACCATGGAACTCCTTTCCACTCCCAGGTTCCCGGATGGAAGCTGCCGACCAGCCCTGTGCTGGGAAGAAGGAGCAACAGCAGGTCCAGAGACTCAGGCTCCTACAGGCCAGCTGGGGCCCTAGGGCCCAGGCCAGGTAGGCCCAAGGCCAGGATGCCAGGAGAGGGGAGTCTGAGTCAGGAGGCCTCCCAAGGGTGAAGATGGAGCAGGCCCTGCGGACCCCAGTCACCAGACCCTGTTCTCAATATGTGATGAGTGCTTTCAGTCACTTTGGACAGGAGGAGAACTGTCTAGAGGCACCGGCTGCCCCAGCCTCAGAGTTGCCAATCTGGTTTGACCCTTAGGGCTCAGATTCAGGGAGTCTAGGGCAGTCTCTAAGGAGCTCTGGTAGCAGAGTGGTTATGATTCGGGCTGTGAACCGCAGGGTCGGCAGTTCGAAACTACCAGCTGTTCCGTGGGAGAAAGATGAGACTTTCTGCTCCTGTAAAGATTTACAGCCTCGGAAACCCTGTAAAGGGTCACTATGAGTCGGAACCTACTCCACGGCACATAACCACCACCACCAGGGCAGTCCCTGCCCCTCAGTAGACCCCTGCTGCATGTGACCAGGTTGGGGCTGTATCTATTGGCCCTCAGGAGCCTCCCAACAATCTGTGCTGAACACCCGATGCCCACAGAAGGACCCGAGCCAAGGCAGCAGCAGCACTTTGGAAGTGACAAGCCATGGGCAGCCAAGGCCTGGGCCGGAGCCTGTGGACCTGGGGACAGCAGGACAGGCCATGCCCTCCCTGCCAGTCTCCTGGCCCACATGGCCATCGCCGGAGGGAACTTCAGGATGAAGCATGTCCCTAGCCTGAGTGACCCGGGCCTGACCACGTTCGAGCTGTATGTGGGCGGCCCCTCTCGAGTGCCGACCTCAAGGCACAGGTGGGAACCCAGTGTTCCTGACTCTCGCTCTGAAGTGATGAGGGGCTGTCCTTCCATCTGCCCTGATCTGGACCAGTCAGAGGTGGGAAGTATCCTTCAGCAGGGAGGAGGGCTCTGGATTATGGCTCCGTGGTGTGTGTGTGTGTGTGTGTGTGTGTGTGTGTATACACACACACAAAATCGAAATCGCCAAGATCCTAACCCACACGTTCCTGGGGAACTTGGAGTAGCTGGACTTGAGCAAGGAAAAGCTGTACTCCTGGGGCCTGCACCCCCACGCATTCAAGGTGTGCTTCCTCTGCTGAGAGATGAAAGAGGATCTGAGGTAGAGATGCAAGGGTTCTTCTAGGGGAGCACTGGGCAAGGAACCAGGATAGTGGGTGTGTGGAGAATCTCTGAGGGAGCAACTGAGGTGGGTTCCAGAAAGAGCCAGACAGACCGCCGTCAGGGCAAACTAGTAAGCCAGGATGCAAATGCTTGAAAAGAGAAAGATGAGACTGTCTGCCATAAGGATTTACGGTCTCAGAAACCCTTTATAAGGTAGACGTTCTGTAACAAAAAAGGGGAAATAAGTTAATCTTACAGTTCAGGAATAGAGGATCCTAGGACCATCATGGGAGAAGAGCATGTATGGAATGTGGGACCCTATAAAGAGAAGCAGTGACACCAGAGATGGAGGCAGAGATGAGGACATAGAGAGAGAGAGAGCAGCTGAGGACTCTAGACTCATGGAAAGAGAAAGGCTGTGTGCTGGCAGCCAGGAGGCTGGCTTGCAGAACCCCTTGGTTGTTTAATGATTATATATTCCTGAGTGTTCTTGTGTACATCCCCTCAAAACAAACAAACGAACAAAAACAGAGGGAATAGAAGCAAATACTGCTGAATGATGATGCATGGAGGGGATTGTAATCATTGCAATGAAACAATGAGTGTAAAACTGATGGTTTCTCATGTAAACTATCACTCAATTCATAATAAAAAAATTTTTTTAAACCCAAACCCTTGTAGGGTCACTCTGAGTGGAATTCATTCCATAGCAGTGGGCTTGGGTCTTGGCAGGTATAGACCCCGAGTCAAGATCAGGAAGGCCTATGCTCAACCAGCAACCCCCAGCCCCTTGCTGGTCTGACTCTGTCAACAGTGCTGGTCCAGCCCATTGGAAGACACGCTGCTGGGGTGGGGCAGGCAGGACAGCCTGGAGAAGTGGTACTGCCATTAGGGGCAGACTCCCCAGTGCCTCTTGGGTGCTTCTCAGGCCCCTGGGGACTGAGGGTCTGGCTGGGGACTCATGAAGTCCACCTGCCTGCCTGCCCACACTGGAGGTGGAGGGCAAGCAGCTTCACGACAGGGACATCTCCCTGCTGGTCTTACAGCCACTCCACAGCATCCTGGACCTGTGACTGGACCGGAACCGGCTGCAAACCATCCCACCTGGCTTGCCCACCTTCCTGCAGTGGCCAGCCCATTTGGGTCCCCTAAAAGATCTTACCTCAGTGTGGCTGTGTCTTCAGGGGGTCTGGGGAATCAGAGAGGGTCCCTGCACAAATGACAGTGGGTTTCTTAGGAGCAAGCCAGGTGGATGGACCAATCTCCCTTCTCTGGGCCCTGGCATTGTCTGAGCCAGGAGGAAGGGCACTGCCCCAAGATGGATGCATGGATACCCAGGAAGGGAGAATGAGTCCAGAGGAGACCAAACAGTCAGACAGGGCAGGCCCACAGGGTGGTCTCGATCCCCAGTCTGCTTGCTGGCTCTGAAGTGTGCCTGTGGTTGGACCTGATCACAGGTGGGTTGCCTGAGTCACTTGCAAGCTACCCAGGGCTCATGTTGACCTGGGTCCTCAGTGACAACTTATACCTCTAAGATTTTTGCCAACTTCTGAGGTATTCCTTCTATTCATTCGGCCCAGCAGAATTCCCCAAACTACAGAAACCCAGTCCATACCTCAAGGGATTGGCCTTCCTAGCCCTCAGGAGTTTCTTCTGAAAGCCCACCTGGGGAGGCTGCTGGGCTGGTTGGAGGGAGTGGTAGGGTGGCAGCTGATTAGATGCAGGGTTTAGCTAGGGGGTTCTCTGAAGGATAAGGAAGGGGCCATGATGGCTTCCTTGGTCTGACTTGGACAGCAGGGTGGGGGTGGTAGGCCTATGGTGGGGACACAGGCGAACATCTAGAATTTATGGCCAGACTGAGGAGCTGAGCTAAGGCATTGACTTGTCATGGGGGCACAGATTGGGAGAGAGGGGGAAGGAGGTAGAATCCACAGGGCTTGTCAACCACCTAGACAGGACTGGGCAGGGGAGACAGGGGTCAACAGGCTGATCCGCCCACCATTCTTGGGGAAGGGAGTCTCCACCCTGCCTTTTCATGTTCCAGGAAAAAGTTAACAGTGACTTTTGGGTTGAATTATTCCTTTTTCCTCTCCCCCTTTTGCCAAGGGGGCAAAGGAAAGCAGACGGCAGGGAGGGGGGCAGGGAGGAGCCGCCCTAGGTGCTGTTCCGGTCTCGCCCGCCAGCCATGGGGCCTGGGTAGGGGGCTGGCGGCTAGACAAGCCCAGACAGGCTCCAGTCTGGCCTCTGCTCTGGTTGGTGGGAAGGGAGTAGACGGCTGGCTCAGAAGGTTCTGGAAACAGCTGGAGCACGCCTGCCTCGTGGGCTCATTACAGCAGGTGGCCTAAGCCTAGAGGGCTGACCCCACCCACCAGGTCAAAGATGTCATTGTGAGAAGCACTTACAGACCTGCACGGCCTAGACAAAGTCTTCACTGCCCAGCCCAGCCATCACCTGGGCTCATGATGGTGTGAAGGGGAATTTCACCCCAGCTTCTCTGGGCTCACTCGGCTTAGTAGCCCAACTCTTGTGCTCTGCTAAACACAGAGGGTGATGTGGTCCTCTGGGGGTGTCCCTGCACTGACCCACGCTCTGTGGGCCTTCTTTTTCTCTTCCTGCTCCTCCTCACCTGCTTTTCTTAAGATGAAGCAGAAGAGAAAGAGAGCAGATTAAGCATGGGGCTGCTAACGGAAAGGTTGGTGGTTCAAACTTACCAGTCACTCTGTGGGAGAAAGATGAGACAGCTTCCTTCCATCTAGACTGATGGAAACCCTACGGTACAGTTCGACCCAGTCCAGATAGGGTCTGTCTGACTCAGACTCAACTCCGTGATGGTGAGTTGGGTTGGGTTGGGTTTAGGGCCACCGCGCCTGTGTGGAGAAGCCTGGGCAGGGAGTGGAGTCAGCCTTGGGAAGGAGACTGCTCAGGTTGCTTCAAGATGTGGGTCCCAGGGTCCCAGGAGGGAAAGGGTGGGGAGAAGATGTCTGTACGGTGGAGGGTGTCATTAGCCGTGCATGAGTAAGAAGACCCCATGAGGATCCCCTCTTCTGGCTGATCTGTAGAGATGGAGGGGTTTGTAACTAGGGGTCTCTGAAGGGCAGGCATGGACGGGGATGGGGGCATGGCAAAGAGAAAGGGCCAGGATGGTAGCCCTCCAGCTGTTGAGAGCTCTGGGGGAGTGGGGGGCGGTTGCCATGTGCCCTCCTTCTTGCCTCAGGGCCTCTTGAACCTTACGCTGCACCACAACGGACTCGAGTGCATCCCCGGCTATGTGTTCTGGAGTTCCTGGACCTGTCACACTACAGCCTGCGTGATGAAGGCTTCCACGGCGTGCCTTCCTGCGCCTGCGCTGCTCCGGGCTTCTGTGCGGCTGCGCCTGAGACCCAATTAGATCAGGTAGGACACCCCCTCCCCAGCTGACTGGTAGGAGCATTGAGGAGGGAAGGGTCATGGTGCCAACCATCCATCACGATTTCCAGGGAGAGAACTGGGCAGGTGAAAGGTGGGATTCAGGACAAATGGCGAGGGGGCCGGAGCAACGTGGCTCCTGTCTGTGTCTCCCTCCCTTCCCGGGTCAGCTCTGTCATTCTCCTTCACAGACGAGACTCCAATCTCATCTCTACCTGAGAACAAGCGCATCCTGCCCACTGCATGCTCCTGGACCAGCCCCAGCCTCTCCAGCTCCCCTGGGCCGGCTGGCTGGGAAACCCCCATCCCAGTGACTAACTGAGGCACCTGCACTTAGCGGTGGGCCATCTGTTAGGACCAAATGATGAGAAGGCATTGGGAGAGACCCACACCCACACTTCTGCTTCTCCTCCATAGCACCACTCGCAGCTAGGAAGTCGCCCAGGATGTGTCACCCAGGGAGGGTGGGAGTGGCCACTACTACATCACCTGTTGGGATGGAGCTGAGACCAGGAGCCACCGAGGCAGTTGTCCTGCCTGTTTGAAAGGAACCACAGGGAACGGAGATCTCTCTGAGTCCCTGTACTGCAGGGAAGCAGGAAGAGACTGGGGGTCACCCCCAGCAAGGAGCTTGGACCTAGGAGCCGGGGAGGGTGCAGTGCAGGAGGCAGGGGGCACAGATGCCCCCCACAAAGAGCTTGCCCCTCCTCTGGCTGGGGTCCAAGGTCTGAGAAACTCGGGGCCTTGGTTCCCTTGGGCAGGGGGCGGGGAGAGCCTGCAAAGCCAGCTGGAGTGTTTGCTTTGGGCCCATCCCCACATTCCTGCTCCTCCTGGGGCCCAGGCCCACAGATAGGGCACTTCCTGTTTGTGCTGGGTCAGAGACCAACAGCCCTGGGGGTGCTAGCCCCAGTGGGAGGGTTTGAAAACTTTACCAGATCTCAAAGCCCCGGCAGTTCCTGCTGTCACCCCCTCTCCGCCCCCCACCCAGAGACCAGCACCGACCGCCCACTCCCACATCTACTGAGCAGATGAGGCCAGAGGCTCCCAGAGAAGGGGACTTGTCCAGGCATCCAAGGCACCCAGCTGGGAATGGAGGCGCATGATGGCTCACACAGGAAGTTGCTTGACCCTTGGGGCTGCCAGCCCGGGCCAGGGGCCAGTCGTTAAGGGCCCTTTAGTGGAGGCTGGGCCCCCTGGGAAGGTAGCTCAGAGGCAACTAGTGGTGGGAAAGTTGACTGGGCAAGCTCTGGGGTCCACACAAAGGAGGGCTGACCATAACAACCAGCCCCACAGGCAACACCCCGACAAAGGGCGCACGGGTGTCAGTGATACCCCCACAACCACACACATACTCCAGAAGACCCACAGGCAGAGGAGCTCTGCCCACCCACAGCTCACCCACTCACCACCCCCACCCACATCTCCTTTATTCCCTCATGCAAACCATGGGTAGACTCCAAAGGTGACACTTGCGACTGTAATGACTGGGATCAGGTGGCAAAATGGACATTCCTCTGCTTCCGGATCAAGGTGGGGCTGAGGGGAAGAACCTCTGGGGCAGTGGGGACATTGAGGATCACGTCAGGGAGGCCAAAAGCCCACAAGTTCAAGCACTGGAGAAGGGTGGCTGGGAACCTCAGCATCCCCTCACACCTGACCCCCACCTGGAATGCTAAGTCCCAGCCCCTCCCCCAAGAGAAAGCTTGGAAGATGAAGAGGTGATGAAGGTGCCCTTGGCTGCGCAGGGCTTTCTGGGGACCAGAGGCCAGCACTGCCCCGGGCTGGATTCAGACATCAAGACAAAAACTGGGCCTGGCCTCCTGGCTTAGGCCCTACTCTCCCATTCCCTTCTTGGCCTATGCCTAGGGCTTAGTCTTCCCCAAGGGAAGACCAAGGGGCTACTGGGATCTCTCATGGCCTCCCCAGTCTCGCCAGCCTTGCAGGCAGCCCTGTCCACCTTCCCCGTCTGGCCACACCCCAGCCCAGGCCTCTAAAGATAGCTAGATGAAGGCCTGGTCTCCGAGGAGCCACCTTGGGCCCTGAAATTACAACCCAGTGGGATGAGGCGGGTCTGGCAGCCCAGGCAGAGAGCTGATGTGTGATTATGTGCCCAGGGCAAGGTCAAAAAAAGCTCCTGGTAGGGGGAGTGCCAGCTTTCACCAGCCACACCTCAGCCAGTCAGCACTCAGCTCCAGCCTCCCATCATTCTGAGGGGACTTTATGGGCCTTCCAGGGATGGCAGGGTGGCACCCTGGATCTCAGTCAAGCTGGGCTCTGGGAGCACAGAAGGCCCTGGATAAGCAAGGCAGTGAATATGGTTTGAGGGCTGTGCTGTAGTGTGTGTGAGCCATCTTCATGTGTATGAGCCATCCATCTGGGGACCCTACAGGAAAGACCCTCACCTTGTTTTGGCACTTGTGTTGCTAGAGCCACTGTCAAAAGCAGGACCAGACTGTCAAAAGGCAGCCCCTGGGCTCCTCTGGGGGTTACCTCCTCTGGGAAACCTGCCCCATTCCTCTCACCTTCCCGCTTAGGAGCTGGGAAGCCAGGCCAGGGAGAAGCGACAGGTTGAGGGGAGGGGAGAAAGAAGCAGCCACCCAACGAAAGCAGGGGACCAGTAGATGCCGCTCCAGCAGGAAGAACCCCAGAGGAGGAGTTGGCCAGGATGCCTTCCTTCTCAGAGTCTCCTGAGAGCAGCAGCTGGGGGTGGGGGGAGGGGATGTTCTCATGTCACCACGTCTACAGAGGGCTCCCAATGAGCTTCTTCCAGACTCTGTCCTCCAGGGGTGCAGGCCCTCTGCACCCACCTCCTCTGGGGGCCCTGCTCTCTGTTCAGTCTCCTTCTCTAGGCTTGAAGTCACGACACCATCAGCTGCAAGCCAGCTGTGCCAGGGCAGACGCAGGGGAGGGCAGTAGCTTGGAGCCCCAGCTCTGCCGGCCTCCCTCCTCCCTGCCCCACAACGTGTGCTCTCCCAGCCTCCCTGGCCTGCCCTCCAGCCTCCCAAGGTTGGACCCACACACCTTGAGCTCCTAGTCCTGCAGGCGGGCCACCAGCTGAGCAATGAAGACCAGGCTCCCTCTTAGGTGGAGAGGATGGGTGCTTGATGCCTTCTGGCTTAAGAAAGATCTAAAGGCCGAGGGTGGGGCTGGTGCCTCTGCAGCTCTGTGGGGCAAGTGTCCAGGCTGGGGCCTTGGGGGCCCTTCCAGAGGAGTCCCGGGGGAGCACGGCCTGCTGGAGAAAGGGCCCTCATCTCCCCCCAAGACCCCTGCGCGCTCAGGAAATTCCTGCTTTCCTTCCTGCCTTGTCCCCCCCCCCCCCCTTCACCACCTTCTGATGCCTCCTCCCAGCCCTGGAGGGCAGGACACCATCCCCAACCCCACTTCAGCTGAGTTTTGGGGGTTCCTGTGCCCCAGAGAGAGCTGAAACCTGGAGGGACGGAGGTGCTGACTTCCTGGCCTGGGAGGAGCCCCCAAATTAGAGGGCCCAAGAGTGACTCAGTGGGCCTTGGGCGGGCATGCAGTTATGGCTTATTGCAGCTTGTAAACTACAGGCACGAGAGCCCAGATGTGTCTGTTTGGGCCCCAAGTTCAAGGGAGCGCATGGAGTTGCAAGGCACTCCCACTAGACCCTCTAGGAACACACTCCCAGGTACGTGAGCTTGTCCACTACACCCCTTCCCAGGTACTTGCAAGGTTGTCACTCACCTGGCCTCTCCTAGCTCTGCACTGGTCTGTCCCCATCCTTCCCATTGAAGTACTGACCATCACTGGTCATGAGTTTCACCACCTCTACAGGGTCGAGGGAATGTGCATGGATTCCTGGGCTTCCAGGACCCGGAGCAGGCCAGGGCCACAGTAAGTGAGGGGCCATGTTAAAGGGAACTCAGGCAATAAGGAGGCATGTGTGTCTTTTTTCACCAACATTGCTGTTGTTCGGTGCCATGAAATTGTCATGTTTGAGTTCATTGCTGTCGGTCCATCTCCTTGGCGGTCTTCTCTTTTTCTCTGGCCTTCTGCTTTACCAAGTGTGATGGCCTTTTCGAAGATCTGGTCCTTCTGATGAACTGTCCAAAGTACCGGAGATTAGGCCTCACTACCCGACGGAGTCCTGGTGTGTGTGGCGCTGTGGGTTAATGCGCCAGACTGCAAAGCTGTTTGAACTTCAAGGTCGGCGGTACAAGCTCACCAGCTGCTCCTCGGAAACCCTATACAGGGTCGCTATGGGTCGGAACCGCACTGGACTGTGAGCCACATGGTCGGCAGCTCACATCCACTAGTCGCTCCTCAGCAGCACTTAACACCAACAGCAACAACCTCCGCTTTTAAGGAGCATTCTGACTGTACTTCGTCTGTTTGTTCTTCTGGCAGTCTATGGCACTTTCAATATCCTTTGCCATCACCATATTTCAAAGGCAATTCTTTTTTTCCTTATTCTCTGTCCAGCATTCATATGCATATGAAACTATTGAAAATCCCATGGCTTGGGTCAGGCACACCTTAGTCCTCAAACTGACATCTTTGCTCTTCAAGCACTTTAACGAGGTCTTGTGCAGCAGATGTGCCTAATACAACATGCCCTTTGATCTCTTGACTGTTGCTTCCATGAGACTTGATTGTGAATCCCAGTAAAATGAAGTCTTTGACAACTTCAATCTTTTCTTCATTTATCATGATGTTATTTTTATTGGTCCAGTCAGTGGTGAGGATTTTTCTTTTCTTTACATTCAGGTGCAATCCATACCGAAGGCTGTGGTCCTTGATCTTCATCAATAAATATCTTCAGTCCTCTTCACTTTCAGCAAACAAGGTTGTATCATCTGTATATCTCAGGTTGTTAATGAGTTTTTCTCCAATCCTGATGCCATGTTCTACTTCATATAATCCAACTTCTCCGAGTATTTGCTCAGAATTCAGATTGAATAAGTGTGGCAAAAGAGTACAACCCTGGCGCACACCATTCCTGATTTTCAACCATTCAGTGTTCCCTTGTTTCGTTCGACAAACTGCCTCCTGGTCCATGGACAGGTTCCTCATGAGCACAATCAAGTGTTCTGGAATGCGAATTCCTCACAGTGTTATCCATAACTTTGCATAGTCAATAAAGCACAAGTAAACCTCTTTCTGGTATTCTCTGCTTTCAGCCAAGATCCATCGGACATCAGCGATGATATCCCTGTCTGACATTTTCTTTTGAATTTCTGGCAGCTCCCTGTCAATGTACTGCTGTAACCGTTTTAAAGTTATCTTCAGCAAAATCTTACTTATGTGTGCTATTTTCTGCATTATGTTGGGTAAGCGCTCTTTGGTATGCATACAAATATGGATTTTCTTCCAGTCAGCTGACCAGGTGTCTTATTTCTTGCCATAGATGAGTGAGGACCAGCAGAGCTGCATCAGTTTGCTGGAAAACTCAGGCAGCGAGGAGGCAAACATTTCTTTTTTCGCCAGTTTTATTGAGATAGAATTCACCTACCGGGCAATTTGTCCTTTTACCACGGGCAGTCTGTTTACGCAACATGCGTCAGGCCAGGCGGGAGTGGGCGGATTGGCAGTGACAGGGCACTGTTAGAGAGGGTGCAAGGACCTGGGATCTAGAGGTAGGTAGAGTGGCCAGGCTTCCAACGCTTGATTGTGTTGTTAGCTGGGAGGACCCCTGCCATGGAGGGTTGATGTCTCAGCCATTCCCTGTAATTGTCCAGGGTCCAGCCTTCCAGAAGCCAACAGCAGCCACCTTCCAGATCTGAAACCCGCCTCCTTACCAGGCCCAGGAGGCCACGGGTTCCTGGTAGGATCGGGACGATTCTATGGGACACTCAGTGGACTAGCATCTGGGGCTGAGGCTGAGGCTGGGGCTGCCTCCCTCTTTTTCTATCCATTTCTTCGAGGTGAAGTCCCACCCTGCCCTTCTCTGGGTGTCTGTGGAAACTGTGACTTTCTAAGGCCTGGCCCACCCAAGACACCAAGGGTCCCTGTATGAGGGTGATGTGTGTCTCTCTATTGGGGGTCAGGGGCCCAGGAGGGGGGCACATGTGGTCCTCCACAGCTAGGCCAGGTCTCCACGAGAAAATTATTCCCTTGGAAGCTGCCCCCTCCCTTTCTCCCTCCTC